>NC_080737.1:18432023-18489523 GCF_019097595.1 Hemibagrus wyckioides | reverse complement strand
TCTTTTGACGGAGCTGTAAATAATTCGTGCGCTCGCATTATTGAACTTTCCAACATCGTATGATTTCAACGTTTGCAGGCTTTTAGAAGCGTATCCACATTTATCCATGTTTTATATCATCGAGCCGGCGAGCGCTGCTTTTATTATAGTTTTTTTTTTTTTTTTGCACCGCCGCAGAAATATTTATTAGCGCTCTGTTGTGACGGATGTCAGCCGTGACCTGGAAAAGAAAGACTTTTACTAATAACGCTCAATAATGCAGTGAGCTTGCAGCTGTAGTGCAGATTTCTTATGTTGGAATTATTAAAAGCAATCTGATTGTAATACCGGAGCCATTTCCCGAGATGGGAAAATCCATAGCACTTTGCACGCGGCAAATATAAAGACGAGTCGAAAAGATAAATCATACAGTAGTGCTCTGCAGTCGGCTGGCGCTCCGGAGCTGAGTGATTATTACCGTCTCTGTAGGTCGCCTCCATTCGGTGAGCGCATTGCGTGCGGTTGCCAGGTAGCCGGGTACCTTTCCAAAAACCTCCAGTTTTCTGAGCAATGGAGCATGATGGTGTGGCGTGGCGCTCCAGTCGGGACGCCGCAGGATGATATTATGAACAGTCGCATTTACAAGAGCAGTGCCTTGAGTGCGAAGGAATCATTTCGTGGGCCGCGTGCCTCCGAGGCGAGCGTTCGGAAATGTGAAGGTGCTGGAAACCTCACCACCTGGAGTGTTAATAAATTTGAGCAGCGAGGTTCCATGGCCCGGAGCTCCACCTGACCTGGGCTGGTAATCAACACCACGCAGGAAGAAGTGCTCCATTTCCAAACAGTCTTCATCCCAGATTTTTAACCTGTCGTTGTTAACCGTACTGATGGGGATTTTTTTTCTCGAAACGTGGGGATTTTCATCGTTCTGTTCGGTTAATGAAGAATAGGATATGATTAAATTTTAAATTTAATGATGCTGCTGGTGTTAAAAATGTATGAAAGTCTAAATTTATCACAGCCATCTTTTAATAATGTGCTGGAAATTGGGAATTCACTTTTTTCATTTTTCTTTTTTTTGTAGTTCATGTTTAAGCATAATACAGAACTGAAAACGTGATAACGTCAAATTCTTCAATCCAATCGGACAGAAGCGGCTCGTTGATTACTATTTATATTTTTTCAAATCTGTTATTCAAATAATGTTACTGATGAAACACATTTCTTTCTTTCTTTTATTTTTTGTGTATGTGTAAAGAGTAAATGTATAGAAGGAGTCTCCAGTGTCAGTGCTTTGTAATGGACTTTTCTGGTTTCTCAGTGACGTGACAAGCTCCGTTTTTAAGACTTTTTTAGAAATTAATGCAAAATCACAAGTTCTGCCATACTCTTGCAATTTTTCAAAATGACCCAGATTGTCCAGAGACTCCATTCACATGTCTGGAACATGAGTACTGCTCCAGAAGAAAGTCATTATATACACAGACCAGGCATAACATTATGCCTGATATTGTGCTGGTCCCCGTCCTGTACTGTGTATTCTGACCCCTTTCTATCAGAACCAGCATTAACTTCTTCAGCAGTTTGATCAACAGTAGCTCGTCTGTTGGATCGGATCACACGGGCCATCCTTCGCTCCCCACGTGCATCAGTGAGCCTTGACTGCCCATGACCCTGTCTCCGGTTCACCACTGTTCCTTCCTTGGACCACTTTTGATAGATACTGACCACTGCAGACCGGGAACACCCCACAAGAGCTGCAGTTTTGGAGATGCTCTGATCCAGTGGTCTAGCCATCACAATTTGGCCCTTCGTCAAACTCGCTGAAATCCTTACGTTTGTCCATTTTTCCTGTTTCTAACATCAACTTTGAGGACTGGAAATGTTGCCTTGCTGCCTAATATATCCCACCCACTAACAGGTGCCATGATGAGGAGATACTCAGTCTGATTCACTTCACCTGGCAGTGCATTGTTACCATGTTTTTTCTAAAAGGAATAAAGGAGAAAAGCAATAATCGACTCCAATATTATGACCTAATCAAAACACATCCAATAATCATTGGCTCATTTCCTGTAACAGAACAACCCTGAGTGTTTTATTCCCTATTTATTTGCTCAGACATTCTGAATCCAGGCACTGAGTAGATCCAGTACTGTGCAGTGTATATGATGTGACGCTCAACGTGTCATTTGTTTTTATCCATATTTTATGCCTTTATTCATCCATCATGTTTTCTCCTTTTCTTTAACCAATGCTTTCTTTCATTACTTCTCTCTCTCTCTATCTTTCTGAACCTTTCTAACTAGTTTCTCTCCTTTTTCTCAGTATCTATCTTCATTGTTCCTTTGTTTCATATTTCTGTCCTCCTCAGCGAGCGCTTTCTTCATTCTTTGTCTTATATCTCCTCAGTTCTTTTCTCTCTCCTCTCTCTTTTTTTTTAACTTGTACTTGTCTTGTTAGTCCGGGCGTATTTTCCCCCACTGCTCTAACTACATTTTCTTTTCTTTTCTTGAATAAAACGCTTTAAGTTAACAAGCTGGAGGTGAACCTCGGTCTCGGATCTGCCCTCATTAATAACCCCGGCTAATGACTATTGTAATGCTGTCTGGAACAAACGTGTTGCAGTGATGTGGTTTTGCAAACCGACAGCAATTTGTACCACTCAGCCTTTATAACGGGTTTTTGCGAAGGTTAAAGTTGAGGTTAAGGTTAAAGTTATGGTTAAGGTTAAGGCTGGGGTTAGGAAGAGGGAATTTTAGTAGAATTTTTTAGAAAAAAAAAACAAAACACAAAATCCAAGAAGACACTGCTCAAATTTTTGTGTTTGTCTTGAGAACGTTCTACATTATATATTACTACAGTATATTACTTATTGGGGGAAATAAACAAACAAACAAACAAACAAACAAACAAACAAATAAACAAACAAATAAATAAATAAATACAGTTAATTATTTTCCTGCAACAACACATTTTCAACTGGTTAAATTTTATACATTTTTATTAATTTCATAATTATATTTAAAGTTAGTTCAGCTGGAGCTTCTAGCAGAACTGGTAAGAGAGTGAAGAAAAGCTGTTATACTGTATGAGATGACATTGGTTCATTACAAATAGATAAAAAGTATGATGTGTCATTAATAAATAATAAATAAAAAATATCAAATAATCAAAACGCATCAAATAATCATTGACTCATTTTTCTGGAACAGAATGAGACTGAGTGTTTTATTCCTTATTTATTTGCTTTGATATTTTGTGAATCCAGGCCCTAAGTAGATCCAGTAAAGTGGGAAGAATCCTGTGCTTTTTAAGTCGTTTTCCGTCATTTATGATCAGTTTTCAGTTACGTGGGACGTCCGGCGTATACGAATGAGCCGTTGCTATAGAAACATGTTGCTTGTTTGAAACATTTACATTTCTGCCATTTTAGAAAGTCCAGAACGACTTACAATTTATTTAATTTTATGCAACTAAGCAATTGAGAGTTAAGGGCCTTACTCAAGGGCCCGGCAGTGGCAGCTTGGTGGACCTGGGATTCAAACGCACAACATTTATTATCAGTTTTTGGTTACGTGGGATGTCCAGTGACATACACGTTCCTATGAAAGAGGTGTTGCTATAGAAACAGGCTGCTTGTTTGAAGCATTTACATTTCTGGCATTTGGCCCTTATCCTGAGCAACTTACAATTTATGTCATTTTATACAACTGACCAATTAAGGGTTAAGGGCCTTGCTCGTGGGCAGCTCAACTCACAACCTTCCGATCAGTACTCCAACACCTTAATCACTAAGCTACCACATCCCAATGAAGAAATCATACTGTATCTAGCTTAGGACCAAGTCTTTAAGGTGCAACCTACAGATGGAATGAAGGGATGGATGTGATTAAGTATCTGAGGTGCTTCTGAGTGTTCTGCAGAGTGTTCACACTGTTATTTATACAAATGGTTTCTGATGATTGTTGTTGTTTAATAATGCTCTAGAGCGACACGTATCACATCTGATGTCTTTTAAAAAATCCGTTTCCTCTACACATAATAATTAACGAACTGCGAAGAGCGTTTTTTTTTTTTTCTTTTTTTTTTTTAAAGATTTCTATTTAGGCTTACTTTAGAAAGTTTAATGAAAACAACATGCGTGATGTCGGTAATTATTCATGCGTAATGTCGGTAATTATTCCGCTATTTCGAGTTGGAGCATCCACCAGCGAGCTCAGACATGTGGAATGCTAAATACTTCTGCCAAGGGAATTTAGGGAACAGCAGGAAAAAGGAAAAAGGTTAAACGTTTCATTAAGGAAATTATTGAGGTTCAAAAGGGAATCATTTAAATGATTCACCTGAGTCACTTCAAATTTTGTGTTCTTTAGATTTTTCACGTGTGATGGATATGTCACCAGGCTGTGCATTTGTTTGTTTGTTTTAAAATAGAAAAATCTTTTTTTCTCTACATTACTATTATTTCTTAATTTTTTTATCACAAAAAATGATTCATTTTTTCACACGATTTCACATGTGATTCTTCCAATTGATTTGTTTCTTTTCACATGATTCTTTTTGGTGCTTTTTCTGTGATTCATTTATTTTCACATGCGATTATTCCACTCAATTTGTTTATATCCATACGTGTTTCTTCATATCGATTCATTTATTTTCACATGATTCTTTTTGGTGCCTTTTATATGATTCATTTATATTCACATACAATTCTTTTTGGTGCTTTTTATGTGATTCATTTGTATTCACGTGTGATTTTTCCAAATGATTCATTTATTTTAACATGATTCTTTTTGGTGCTTTTTATATGATACATTTCTATTCACATGTGAATCGTCCAGTTGATTCATTTATTTTCACATTATTCTTTTTGGTGCTTTTTAAATGATTCACTTATGCTCACATATGATTCTTCCAACTGATTCATTTATTTTAACATGATTCTTTTTGATGCTTTTTACATAATTCATTCCTATTCAAATGTAATTCTTTGAACTGGTTTGTTTATTTCTTCATGAGTGCTTTTTAAATGATTCATTTATATTCACATGTCATTTTACCAGATGATTCATTTATTTTATCAGGATTCTTTTTGGTGTTTTCTTCCCCGCACGATTCATTTATCCTCACATGTGATTCTTCTAGGTGATTCATTTATTTTTGCACGATTCTTCTTTCATTTATCTTCACATGAGGCTCACTTTAACTTTTTATGTTTTTTTTTCCCAGTAATGATGTGGAACATATCAGATTTTCCTTTAACACTCTGAAAGAATCCGAACGACAAATTTTCTTTTGTAGTGGACAAATAACCCATTTCCGCCAAGATTTGTGCCCAGTCGGCTTAAACATAATCGTGCTTAACAGCCAGGCCGCGTCTAAAGCCGTTATCAGATCGGCGAAACACCTGATAAGAAAATACACACTATGTAGGAGGTGTGTGATGCAGCAAACTCTTCCTTGCACATTATCTATAAATCATAGAGCTATTTCGAGAGCCGCTGCAGTGTTCAGGATCTAGATTTACTCTGTATTGTTGCTTCTGTCAGCACTCGGCCGACTAAGCACAAATATCAGAGTAAACGGCTCTGAGGATGAGGACGGATACTTATCATAAGCAGCTTATTCCAGGGAGAAGTGGAGGAAAAAAGAAGATTCTTGGTTATACCGTTCCCAGCAAATTCAATAGGTACATATACACTGATACAGAAGATTATACAGACAATTTCATAGAAATCTGTCAGCGTTTTATACATTTCTGCTGAGGAGGTGAGCGCCGCTTCGCTCTCAGTCACAGAACATTATTGCTGCCGGAATTGAGCGCTCTGGGAAACGGCGAATGTGGTTCATTTCGCTGAATCTGCATTATAAGTGTTTCATGTTCTCCGTTAAGGGAAATCTCCGCCCCTGAAATGTGTTTATATTCAAATATTTGGAGTGTGTTTAGTGATTTGCTGGTGTTTTATTTTCCCTGTGAGTAGTTAGCGTTTGTGCGGTGCACTGATGAGGACGTCGTTATCGCTAGCATGAGGGTCAATAGTCGGAAACTTTGACAGCAATTTTAATATCTAAAATTAGTAATAACAATCAGGTCTTAAAAACAAACAAGCTCTTTGTTTTCTATAAACCCTACTCATCATTACTGACATGGCATTGTGGGTAATGTCGCAAACTGTTCAATTTAAACCAGAGCAACATGCCGATGATGAAATTCTGGTATGAAATGGTTCTCGGACGTTGATGAAGATCACATGATAATGTCAACTATGAATATGCAAGAAGAAACCTTATAGAAGGCTTAACTCCGCCCCTTTTTGGTAGAGTTTGTAGACATTTTTGTTTTTAAATGTTCACCTGTGAAAATTGCTAAAAAAGCAATGAATATCAAAGGAATTAACCATATCTTGGGTATAGTCAAAGTTATCATAATATTTTACTGTATAATATTACGCCAAGCCAAATATAAGAATTATAACCTCATTTCTTTTATCATTTCCAGCTTGAAATAGAAATTTTGTGGACTTTTACGTTTCCGAAAATTAAATTATCTGACGATGAGAAAATGAGAAAATATAAAATTCACAAAATTACATGTACAAATTATTAATGAATAAAATGTCTAGAAATTAATTTAATAATCATTGACATTGTTTATTATGATGTTATGATAGCAATGAATTTAATAATATTAAAAATATTTTTATTTTATTTACAGATTTGTGTACAGACAGATTTCCTCAAAAATTGATAGTTGTTGAATTTTTTTTAGATTTTGTATCAAAAAACATTTTTTTTTATAACTGCAAAGGCTATTTTCTTGGATAAGAATAAATATAATATTCTAACAAAATATTCTCTAAAATTAGATATTTTCACAGTCCAGTCATTTTTTAAAGATTTAAATAATAATTTAATCATTTTAAGTATTTTTTTTAGAATAATTCTGTATACAATAAATATTTTTTATCTATATAATAACATTATTTATAATTTGTTTATAATGATAATCATAGTATATATCAGATATCATTATCTTTCTATAATAATTAAGGTTTTTGTTGGTTTTAGGTATGAAAATGTTTATGTTTAACTAGACCAGTGAAATTAAATGAAGAGATCCAGCATCATATTGAACTCCGTTTCCAGCTCCTGCGTTTGACTCTACACTCTAACATTCACTCTGATATCTTTCTCCTCGTCCTTGTTCTTTTTTTTTCTGCGAGCGTTTCATTGACCTGTGCCAGAGAGTGGACGGGAACTGCGTGTCTTTCCTTCCACTTTCTTTCCATTTGCAGGAATTGAGAGTTCTCCAGCAAACAGTTAATGTAATTGGTTTTGCTGAATGTGAATGATCAGTTTATGAGACGTTCTCAGCGAAATCCATTTTATTTATGGCCGAGGATGGAGTACTGAACATCCCACGCAGTGTGCTGCTTCATTTTCGAACTGATTTAAAAGCTGCTAGCTCAGTAGCGTCACGTTCTCCGATCACGCAGAGCCGCGTCGTTCCATCACGCTTCCGTATTGAGACTCTCTGAAGCGTATCGTGCATTTTTTTTTTTTTTGAAGTGTCTGCAGTCGAGGCTCATGGGTGAACCTGGCGTAATGAATTATTCCTTCCTGGGCCACTCCTTCATGCATATTTTAATAGAGACAGTGCGACTTCATATATATTTCAGCTCTGACACAGTAAAGTGTAACAGCAGGAAGTGAAGTAGCCTGACCCAGACCGGCACTGCTTTCCGTCTGCCTGCACCCGGCTTTGATAAGCTTGTCCTGTCTCTATTTTTTGTCTTTTCTGCGAGACATCTGGACAGTCTCTCACATATCATGATCTGGACAAATATAAAAAAAAATCTGTATAGATGTGTAGCTGAAGTTTTTTTTTTTTTTTTTGCAGACTGACATGGCAGGTCTCCTTCCTTCTCTGGAGGAACTGTCAGTCATGCCTTTAGTCAAAACCAAACAATTTCCTGCCCTGAACTACACCACGTTAGCTCACTCTCTGGGAAAAAAAGAGATACAAAGCTAAAGTTAAGGTTAGGGGCAGAGCTAACTTTCATAACTTTTCTTACTACTAGCCAACAGAGTGAGTGAGAATCTAGATGTTTGAGATTCTACACTAGAAGGATCTGAGTTCAAATCCCATGATAGACATTTGAACTTTCTAAACTGGGATTGGATTCCCATTCATATGATTCCCATTCCCATTACTCCCATCCTCTTAACTCTGATTCATATGATTCCCATCCCCATTATTCCATTTCCATTCCCATTTCCATTCCATTCATTCCAATGAATCTGATTCCAATGATTCCCCTTCCTCTGATTCCCTTTCCCATGATTCTCATCCCTTTGATCCCGATTTCCTGTGATTCCAATTCCACTGATTCCCACCCACATGATTCTCATTCTCATTATTCCCATTCCTTTAATTACCTTTCCCAAGATTCTCATTTTCATTATTTCCATTCCCAATATTCCCATCCCCATGATTCCCATTCCCAGGATTCTCATTCCCATTATTCACATGATTCCCATTCCTATGATTCTCATCCCCATGTTTCTCATTCCCATTATCTAAACAAGGTTTAAAGTCATAAAACAAGGTGGTGGTTGATTTTTGGAAGTGTTGCATATCAGAATAAAATGTCTTCAGTAAGCTAGAACTTGTATTCATCAGAAGAACCATTGAGGAACATTTGTCGATGTCATTAGACTTATCCTCAAACATCCGATCCGATCTGATCCAGTCATGTGGGTTATGTCACTTCTGCAGTGTCTGAGCTGTATTAAGCCTTTATGTCACACTACAGTGTGCTAGTGATTTATTTAATGTGTTAGAAAACCTGGTGAGCTCTGCTTCACACCAATCCACCACTCCAACTGTTAATCATGTGCACTCGTCCCTCGGCTCCCGAATTAATTAACTCCTCGCAATCAAGTAGACCTGACGAGCCTCTCGCCAACCTCCCCCTGCTCACAGAGAAACGTGTAGGATTAGATGTGGAGTAAGCGATGGAGAGACTCAGAATACAGATGAATTGAACATGATTGAGATACAACTAAAGCTGGAATACTGAGTACATTATTCGCAAAAGAGCAGATAACATGTTCGATACAGATATCTACTAACAATAACTGTATTTTTTTTTTTTTGAGGCATTAGGAATGGGATCCCTTTGTTCATCCACCGTACCAGCTACTAAATTAGGTACAAAATATAGTAGACAAGACAGATTATGAGTTCCAATCTTAATGATGTTCCTTAATGCAAAACTGTCTGTTGGCTGTGGTCTTTTTTGGTGGGAGGGGCATACTTTGTCTGCCCTGTCAATCACAACAATGCCAGCCAGTCATGGCCTTCTGTGAGCTCATGCATGCAGAAGTTGGTGGATAGCGATATCCTTGGGTGGTGTAGCTCCGCCCTGTGACCCAGCAATATCACAGCAGATAGAAAACATTTAGTCGAATGTGTGAACGTATAAAACTACAACAAACAAGTAAACAAACAAAAAAGATCACAGAAAGGCATAGTATAATTAAAAAAAAGTCCCACATTGAGACCTTCTGACCTTTTGAAACCAAGTTGAATGCATTTTTATTCCTTCGCCCTGGCAAATAAATAAATAAATAAATATGTAAATAAATAAGTAAATAAATAAATAAAATTGAAAATAAAAAAAATAAATAAATAAAGGGATTTGATCACGCCCACTTTGCACAATATGCTTTTCATATTGTAATATTGTAAAATCTTTTTTATTATTTATTTATGTATGTTTACAAAGGCTAAACTGATGTTAAAACTTTGTTCATAATTTTTAAAACATTTATACATTTTTTTTTTTGTATTTTACAGAATTATCTGTAAAAATGTAAAAATAGCTTATTATACTAAATACTTTTATTTAGTGATTTTTTAATATGTAATATGTGTAAATATTATTATTATAAATATATAATAAAAAATAGAATTTTGAATCTTTTTAGGAAAATATTTTGTCTCAGACTTCGATTAGGAAATTCTTCACGTGTCATGCTGTGTATTATCGAAATGCCTCTGAGAATCACAATATGATATTTTTGTTATATTACCCCCTCCCCCACCAATGCTAATATCGCTAGTGCCAAATAGATATACAGTAGATCTATCAGACGTCCATCAGATTGGATGTGCAGACGAGTGTCTGTTATGTTAAGTATCAGCGTCTGCGTGTCTGTAACAACGCTTTTTTAAATTCATCATCTCATTTCCCAAGCGAAGTGCCGGTGCTTATGCCGAGACACTGGATTATGCAGTTTTTGGCTTTCGAATCCTTCGCTTCTGAGGAAAAAATTTCCACTTGAACTGAAAATTGAGTCTCGGATTGTGCGGCACGGCTGTTTCCTATCACGCCGCTTTAACAGAGAGGATTTTTTTTTTCTTCGTTTCTCTGTGGATGAACTTTTCATTTCCGACACATTTCAAATTTCCATTTAAATAAAAGTAATAACCAGAAATGAAGGGAAATGTGTTTCACTCTTATAAAGCATATTCATGACTCTGCTACGAACAAGGACTTATTTAAAATATACATCCATAATGTTTTTTTTCATGGCTCTTCTAAAAGTAATTATTTTCATGTGACATTACTTAGCGATGTTCATAGAGCTACATAACACCTATGTAAGCCGTTTTATGTTGAGTCTCTGTATGTTTTGTGAAGCAATCTCCTTGTTTCTGTTATTGTTGTGTCTGTTAACGTAGCCTCTGATAATGTGTTATGAAGGTTATGTTAATGAGTTATGAAGGTTATATTTGTGTGTTATGAAGGTTATATTTGTGTGTTATGAAGGGTATATTTGGTTCTCTTTATGCTGGTTATGTTAGGGTATGTGTGCTTATGTATAGTTTATGGTTATATGATACTGCATGGTTATACATATTTATGTAGCTTATATTCATATCATTATATGTTATGACATGTTATGGTATGTTATGTAGGTTAGATTTGTGCATGTAGGTTATGATTTTATTTGTGTTTGTTTATGTAGGTTTATGTCGGTTAGGTTTGGGTCTGTTTGTGTAGGTTATGTTATATTTATATGAGATTATGTATGTTATGTTTATGTAGGCTTTATTATGTTTATATGAGGTTATGTAGGCTATGTTATGTTTATATGAGGTTATGTAGGTTATGTTATGTTTATATGAGGTTATGTAGGCTATGTTATGTTTATATGAGGTTATGTAGGTTATGTTATGTTTATATGAGGTTATGTAGGTTATGTTATGTTTATATGAGGTTATGTAGGTTATGTTATGTTTATATGAGGTTATGTAGGCTATGTTATGTTTATATGAGGTTATGTAGGCTATGTTATGTTTATATGAGGTTATGTAGGCTATGTTATGTTTATATGAGGTTATGTAGGCTATGTTATGTTTATATGAGGTTATGTAGGTTATGTTATGTTTATATGAGGTTATGTAGGCTATGTTATGTTTATATGAGGTTATGTAGGTTATGTTATGTTTATATGAGGTTATGTAGGCTATGTTATGTTTATATGAGGTTATGTAGGTTATGTTATGTTTATATGAGGTTATGTAGGCTATGTTATGTTTATATGAGGTTATGTAGGTTATGTTATGTTTATATGAGGTTATGTAGGTTATGTTTAGGTAGGCTATGTTATGTTTATATGAGGTTATGTAGGCTATGTTATGTTTATATGAGGTTATGTAGGCTATGTTATGTTTATATGAGGTTATGTAGGCTATGTTATGTTTATATGAGGTTATGTAGGCTATGTTATGTTTATATGAGGTTATGTAGGCTTTGTTATGTTTATATGAGGTTACGTAGGTTATGTTATGTTTATATGAGGTTATGTAGGTTATGTTATGTTTATATGAGGTTATGTAGGCTATGTTATGTTTATATGAGGTTATGTAGGTTATGTTATGTTTATATGAGGTTATGTAGGCTTTGTTATGTTTATATGAGGTTACGTAGGTTATGTTATGTTTATATGAGGTTATGTAGGTTATGTTATGTTTATATGAGGTTATGTAGGCTATGTTATGTTTATATGAGGTTATGTAGGTTATGTTATGTTTATATGAGGTTATGTAGGCTATGTTATGTTTATATGAGGTTATGTAGGTTATGTTATGTTTATATGAGGTTATGTAGGTTATGTTTAGGTAGGCTATGTTATGTTTATATGAGGTTATGTAGGTTATGTTATGTTTATATGAGGTTATGTAGGTTATGTTATGTTTATATGAGGTTATGTAGGCTATGTTATGTTTATATGAGGTTATGTAGGTTATGTTATGTTTATATGAGGTTATGTAGGCTATGTTATGTTTATATGAGGTTATGTAGGTTATGTTATGTTTATATGAGGTTATGTAGGTTATGTTTAGGTAGGCTATGTTATGTTTATATGAGGTTATGTAGGTTATGTTATGTTTATATGAGGTTATGTAGGTTATGTTATGTTTATATGAGGTTATGTAGGTTATGTTATGTTTATATGAGGTTATGTAGGCTATGTTATGTTTATATGAGGTTATGTAGGCTATGTTATGTTTATATGAGGTTATGTAGGTTATGTTATGTTTATATGAGGTTATGTAGGTTATGTTATGTTTATATGAGGTTATGTAGGCTATGTTATGTTTATATGAGGTTATGTAGGTTATGTTTAGGTAGGCTATGTTATGTTTATATGAGGTTATGTAGGCTATGTTATGTTTATATGAGGTTATGTAGGTTATGTTATGTTTATATGAGGTTATGTAGGCTATGTTATGTTTATATGAGGTTATGTAGGTTATGTTATGTTTATATGAGGTTACGTAGGTTATGTTATGTTTATATGAGGTTATGTAGGCTATGTTATGTTTATATGAGGTTTTGTAGGTTATGTTATGTTTATATGAGGTTATGTAGGTTATGTTATGTTTATATGAGGTTATGTAGGTTATGTTATGTTTATATGAGGTTATGTAGGTTATGTTATGTTTATATGAGGTTATGTAGGTTATGTTTAGGTAGGCTATGTTATGTTTATATGAGGTTTTGTAGGTTATGTTATGTTTATATGAGGTTATGTAGGTTATGTTATGTTTATATGAGGTTATGTAGGTTATGTTATGTTTATATGAGGTTATGTAGGCCATGTTATGTTTATATGAGGTTATGTAGGCTATGTTATGTTATATGAAGTTATGTAGGCTATGTTATGTTTATATGAGGTTATGTAGGTTATGTTATGTTTATATGAGGTTATGTAGGTTATGTTATGTTTATATGAGGTTATGTAGGCTATGTTATGTTTATATGAGGTTATGTAGGCTATGTTATGTTATATGAGGTTATGTAGGCTATGTTATGTTTATATGAGGTTATGTAGGTTATGTTATGTTTATATGAGGTTATGTAGGTTATGTTTAGGTAGGCTATGTTATGTTTATATGAGGTTATGTAGGCTATGTTATGTTTATATGAGGTTATGTAGGCTATGTTATGTTTATATGAGGTTATGTAGGTTATGTTATGTTTATATGAGGTTATGTAGGTTATGTTATGTTTATATGAGGTTATGTAGGTTATGTTATGTTTATATGAGGTTATTTAGGCTATGTTATGTTTATATGAGGTTATGTAGGCTATGTTATGTTTATATGAGGTTATGTAGGTTATGTTATGTTTATATGAGGTTATGTAGGTTATGTTATGTTTATATGAGGTTATGTAGGCTATGTTATGTTTATATGAGGTTATGTAGGCTATGTTATGTTTATATGAGGTTATGTAGGTTATGTTATGTTTATATGAGGTTATGTAGGCTATGTTATGTTTATATGAGGTTATGTAGGTTATGTTATGTTTATATGAGGTTATGTAGGTTATGTTATGTTTATATGAGGTTATGTAGGTTATGTTATGTTTATATGAGGTTATGTAGGTTATGTTATGTTTATATGAGGTTATGTAGGCTATGTTATGTTTATATGAGGTTATGTAGGCTATGTTATGTTTATATGAGGTTATGTAGGTTATGTTATGTTTATATGAGGTTATGTAGGTTATGTTATGTTTATATGAGGTTATGTAGGTTATGTTATGTTTATATGAGGTTATTTAGGCTATGTTATGTTTATATGAGGTTATGTAGGCTATGTTATGTTTATATGAGGTTATGTAGGTTATGTTATGTTTATATGAGGTTATGTAGGTTATGTTATGTTTATATGAGGTTATGTAGGCTATGTTATGTTTATATGAGGTTATGTAGGCTATGTTATGTTTATATGAGGTTATGTAGGTTATGTTATGTTTATATGAGGTTATGTAGGCTATGTTATGTTTATATGAGGTTATGTAGGTTATGTTATGTTTATATGAGGTTATGTAGGTTATGTTATGTTTATATGAGGTTATGTAGGTTATGTTATGTTTATATGAGGTTATGTAGGTTATGTTATGTTTATATGAGGTTATGTAGGCTATGTTATGTTTATATGAGGTTATGTAGGCTATGTTATGTTTATATGAGGTTATGTAGGTTATGTTATGTTTATATGAGGTTATGTAGGTTATGTTATGTTTATATGAGGTTATGTAGGTTATGTTATGTTTATATGAGGTTATGTAGGTTATGTTATGTTTATATGAGGTTATGTAGGCTATGTTATGTTTATATGAGGTTATGTAGGTTATGTTATGTTTATATGAGGTTATGTAGGTTATGTTATGTTTATATGAGGTTATGTAGGTTATGTTATGTTTATATGAGGTTATGTAGGCTATGTTATGTTATATGAAGTTATGTAGGCTATGTTATGTTTATATGAGGTTATGTAGGTTATGTTATGTTTATATGAGGTTATGTAGGTTATGTTATGTTTATATGAGGTTATGTAGGCTATGTTATGTTTATATGAGGTTATGTAGGCTATGTTATGTTATATGAGGTTATGTAGGCTATGTTATGTTTATATGAGGTTATGTAGGTTATGTTATGTTTATATGAGGTTATGTAGGTTATGTTTAGGTAGGCTATGTTATGTTTATATGAGGTTATGTAGGTTATGTTATGTTTATATGAGGTTATGTAGGCTATGTTATGTTTATATGAGGTTATTTAGGCTATGTTATGTTTATATGAGGTTATGTAGGCTATGTTATGTTTATATGAGGTTATGTAGGTTATGTTATGTTTATATGAGGTTATGTAGGTTATGTTATGTTTATATGAGGTTATGTAGGCTATGTTATGTTTATATGAGGTTATGTAGGCTATGTTATGTTTATATGAGGTTATGTAGGTTATGTTATGTTTATATGAGGTTATGTAGGCTATGTTATGTTTATATGAGGTTATGTAGGTTATGTTATGTTTATATGAGGTTATGTAGGTTATGTTTAGGTAGGCTATGTTATGTTTATATGAGGTTATGTAGGCTATGTTATGTTTATATGAGGTTATGTAGGCTATGTTATGTTTATATGAGGTTATGTAGGTTATGTTATGTTTATATGAGGTTATGTAGGTTATGTTATGTTTATATGAGGTTATGTAGGTTATGTTATGTTTATATGAGGTTATTTAGGCTATGTTATGTTTATATGAGGTTATGTAGGCTATGTTATGTTTATATGAGGTTATGTAGGTTATGTTATGTTTATATGAGGTTATGTAGGTTATGTTATGTTTATATGAGGTTATGTAGGCTATGTTATGTTTATATGAGGTTATGTAGGCTATGTTATGTTTATATGAGGTTATGTAGGTTATGTTATGTTTATATGAGGTTATGTAGGCTATGTTATGTTTATATGAGGTTATGTAGGTTATGTTATGTTTATATGAGGTTATGTAGGTTATGTTATGTTTATATGAGGTTATGTAGGTTATGTTATGTTTATATGAGGTTATGTAGGTTATGTTATGTTTATATGAGGTTATGTAGGCTATGTTATGTTTATATGAGGTTATGTAGGCTATGTTATGTTTATATGAGGTTATGTAGGTTATGTTATGTTTATATGAGGTTATGTAGGTTATGTTATGTTTATATGAGGTTATGTAGGTTATGTTATGTTTATATGAGGTTATGTAGGTTATGTTATGTTTATATGAGGTTATGTAGGCTATGTTATGTTTATATGAGGTTATGTAGGTTATGTTATGTTTATATGAGGTTATGTAGGTTATGTTATGTTTATATGAGGTTATGTAGGTTATGTTATGTTTATATGAGGTTATGTAGGCTATGTTATGTTATATGAAGTTATGTAGGCTATGTTATGTTTATATGAGGTTATGTAGGTTATGTTATGTTTATATGAGGTTATGTAGGTTATGTTATGTTTATATGAGGTTATGTAGGCTATGTTATGTTTATATGAGGTTATGTAGGCTATGTTATGTTATATGAGGTTATGTAGGCTATGTTATGTTTATATGAGGTTATGTAGGTTATGTTATGTTTATATGAGGTTATGTAGGTTATGTTTAGGTAGGCTATGTTATGTTTATATGAGGTTATGTAGGTTATGTTATGTTTATATGAGGTTATGTAGGCTATGTTATGTTTATATGAGGTTATTTAGGCTATGTTATGTTTATATGAGGTTATGTAGGCTATGTTATGTTTATATGAGGTTATGTAGGTTATGTTATGTTTATATGAGGTTATGTAGGTTATGTTATGTTTATATGAGGTTATGTAGGCTATGTTATGTTTATATGAGGTTATGTAGGCTATGTTATGTTTATATGAGGTTATGTAGGTTATGTTATGTTTATATGAGGTTATGTAGGCTATGTTATGTTTATATGAGGTTATGTAGGTTATGTTATGTTTATATGAGGTTATGTAGGTTATGTTTAGGTAGGCTATGTTATGTTTATATGAGGTTATGTAGGCTATGTTATGTTTATATGAGGTTATGTAGGCTATGTTATGTTTATATGAGGTTATGTAGGTTATGTTATGTTTATATGAGGTTATGTAGGTTATGTTATGTTTATATGAGGTTATGTAGGTTATGTTATGTTTATATGAGGTTATTTAGGCTATGTTATGTTTATATGAGGTTATGTAGGCTATGTTATGTTTATATGAGGTTATGTAGGTTATGTTATGTTTATATGAGGTTATGTAGGTTATGTTATGTTTATATGAGGTTATGTAGGCTATGTTATGTTTATATGAGGTTATGTAGGCTATGTTATGTTTATATGAGGTTATGTAGGTTATGTTATGTTTATATGAGGTTATGTAGGCTATGTTATGTTTATATGAGGTTATGTAGGTTATGTTATGTTTATATGAGGTTATGTAGGTTATGTTATGTTTATATGAGGTTATGTAGGTTATGTTATGTTTATATGAGGTTATGTAGGTTATGTTATGTTTATATGAGGTTATGTAGGCTATGTTATGTTTATATGAGGTTATGTAGGCTATGTTATGTTTATATGAGGTTATGTAGGTTATGTTATGTTTATATGAGGTTATGTAGGTTATGTTATGTTTATATGAGGTTATGTAGGTTATGTTATGTTTATATGAGGTTATTTAGGCTATGTTATGTTTATATGAGGTTATGTAGGCTATGTTATGTTTATATGAGGTTATGTAGGTTATGTTATGTTTATATGAGGTTATGTAGGTTATGTTATGTTTATATGAGGTTATGTAGGCTATGTTATGTTTATATGAGGTTATGTAGGCTATGTTATGTTTATATGAGGTTATGTAGGTTATGTTATGTTTATATGAGGTTATGTAGGCTATGTTATGTTTATATGAGGTTATGTAGGTTATGTTATGTTTATATGAGGTTATGTAGGTTATGTTATGTTTATATGAGGTTATGTAGGTTATGTTATGTTTATATGAGGTTATGTAGGTTATGTTATGTTTATATGAGGTTATGTAGGCTATGTTATGTTTATATGAGGTTATGTAGGCTATGTTATGTTTATATGAGGTTATGTAGGTTATGTTATGTTTATATGAGGTTATGTAGGTTATGTTATGTTTATATGAGGTTATGTAGGTTATGTTATGTTTATATGAGGTTATGTAGGTTATGTTATGTTTATATGAGGTTATGTAGGCTATGTTATGTTTATATGAGGTTATGTAGGTTATGTTATGTTTATATGAGGTTATGTAGGTTATGTTATGTTTATATGAGGTTATGTAGGTTATGTTATGTTTATATGAGGTTATGTAGGCTATGTTATGTTATATGAAGTTATGTAGGCTATGTTATGTTTATATGAGGTTATGTAGGTTATGTTATGTTTATATGAGGTTATGTAGGTTATGTTATGTTTATATGAGGTTATGTAGGCTATGTTATGTTTATATGAGGTTATGTAGGCTATGTTATGTTATATGAGGTTATGTAGGCTATGTTATGTTTATATGAGGTTATGTAGGTTATGTTATGTTTATATGAGGTTATGTAGGTTATGTTTAGGTAGGCTATGTTATGTTTATATGAGGTTATGTAGGTTATGTTATGTTTATATGAGGTTATGTAGGCTATGTTATGTTTATATGAGGTTATGTAGGCTATGTTATGTTTATATGAGGTTATGTAGGTTATGTTATGTTTATATGAGGTTATGTAGGCTATGTTATGTTTATATGAGGTTATGTAGGTTATGTTATGTTTATATGAGGTTATGTAGGTTATGTTATGTTTATATGAGGTTATGTAGGTTATGTTATGTTTATATGAGGTTATGTAGGTTATGTTATGTTTATATGAGGTTATGTAGGCTATGTTATGTTTATATGAGGTTATGTAGGTTATGTTATGTTTATATGAGGTTATGTAGGTTATGTTATGTTTATATGAGGTTATGTAGGTTATGTTATGTTTATATGAGGTTATGTAGGTTATGTTATGTTTATATGAGGTTATGTAGGTTATGTTATGTTTATATGAGGTTATGTAGGCTATGTTATGTTTATATGAGGTTATGTAGGTTATGTTATGTTTATATGAGGTTATGTAGGTTATGTTATGTTTATATGAGGTTATGTAGGTTATGTTATGTTTATATGAGGTTATGTAGGCTATGTTATGTTTATATGAGGTTATGTAGGCTATGTTATGTTTATATGAGGTTATGTAGGCTATGTTATGTTTATATGAGGTTATGTAGGTTATGTTATGTTTATATGAGGTTATGTAGGCTATGTTATGTTTATATGAGGTTATGTAGGCTATGTTATGTTTATATGAGGTTATGTAGGGTATGTTTGGGTCTATTTATGACAGTTATGTTGTGCCACAGTATATGTGAGTCTATGAAATTTATGTTCATCTTTGTTTACACAGGTTTTGTTTTCTGCTCTGTTTATGTTTATTTTGCTTTATGGAGGTTATGTTATGGTATGTAATATTATCCTGGTTATGTATTTGCTTATAGTCTTTGTTATGTTTTATGTATTTGTGCATGTTTATTTCTGTTTATATAGATCATGATAATGTTGTGTTTGTGTATGTTATATTGGTTATGTTATTATATGTGTGATTATGCATGTTTGTGTGTGTGTGTGTTTATGTAGGATATGTTTTTGTAGGTTAGATTGATTGGTTCGTCCTCAGAGCTGTTCACCCGGCACACAGACTCACTTTCATTACTGTGTGCATTAATATAGAAGCTTTTTTTGTTCTTTTCTTTTTTTTGCCCTCATGCTTTCAGTGTTAGCTAATGAACCTGTCTGTGTTCTCCACGCGGTGTTTTATTCAGCACTGAGGTGTTTTGTGCTTTAGGCATCAATCAAAAAAAACTTTAAAAAGTGCAAGTGGTTTTTTCTTTTTTTTTGCACAGATCAGAGTTCAGATGAAGAAAATTTTCACAGATTCTGTACAAAAACCCTAATGATGACCTCGTGAAGCCTGGCTGATTTTATTTGAGAGTTTTATTTTATTATTATATTATTATTTTTTCCTCTTTTCCTCTATCCATTCCGCTCATTATCGCTGTTTTTACAGCCGCGATTCATCATGAACTTTATTCAGATTGCTTGTGACTCATGTCCATTAAACAATCACCGAATTTCAGCCACTTAACAATAACTCAATAATATCAAACAAATGCATCTGGCTGATATGAAGTCGCATTCAGATTGGAATTGATTTTATCATTATCAGTTACTTTCAGGCCGAGGCTGCTAATGAGGCCACCATTGATTTCCGTGTTTGTGGAATTGAGCTTTCTGAACCGGTGGCATGCTGGCACGCCACAAACGTTTGGCGAAGAAGATATACAAAACCAATATAATATTGTTGTTGTAATTGGATATCAAGTGCATCGGCTCGGAGCCGGAGGCGACTGGACATGCGACATCGTCTTATTGGCTATTTGCTCAGAGGTCGACGTTGCTAGCGTGAACGAATTCATAATCATTATCTAGAAAGAAGCAGGCGAGGGATTGAAAAAAACCTGCAAAACCTTGACTAAAGAAAACTAAAACCACTCGTACATAAAAGGATTAATGAGACCGGGGCTGTTCAAATGCATAATGTTCTAGATGTGAAGAACCATCTAGCAAACAAAGCAGTGCAGTAAACAATGTTTAATTAGTGAACTTGCAGCATAGAGACCGCTACATACGATTTCCTGATGTAGAAAAAAAATTGTCCGTATTCATTATTACTTTAAACCAATCAGTCACGTGATGTCATCAGTGTGCTTCTTAAAAAACTGATGCTTCAGTTCTCTTCCAGACAGGAAAGAGCTAACTTGTAGCTTTATTTCATTTTGTGTAATTGTGGAAAATATTTAGTTTCAGCATGTTTAACACAGCTACAAAGATCAGACTGGGAAACTTTGTGTAGCGCTTGTTAGTGTTAATGAAACCCGTTAAAAAACCCAATCCTAAAGTTTTCCACAGAGAGACAAAGACTAAGACTGCTGTTATTGCTTTAGATTTAATAGTGGGAAAAAAAACAACAATATATATATATTTTTTTCAATCAACAAAAGTGAAAATAAAACCCCCCAAAAACTTATTTTATTTTGTTTTGTTTGTTTTTAATCAGCTATGCTTTTGTGTTCAATTCTTCTTAATGATGCAAAATGTTACATTTTAACACAAACTAATGGGTTTTTTTTTTGTTTGTTTTTAATGAACTAGAATAATTTTAGGCATTTTAATAGTTAGAGTAAGAAAAGTTAAATTAAATTAAATTAAAAAATAAAATAAGAAAACTTAAAATAAGGACAAAAAAGGAAAAATTAAAATAAAATTATATAAGAAAATAAATAAATAATTAAATAAATAAATAACAGTTGCTTTAAGTCAGGGACTGAATTCTGGTGCATCTCTGCTCTTAATCTGTCTGCTCTTAACTTGAGGTTTAACACAAATTAAGCCTGATCACAAGGAACAGGTGTGAACACTGATCAGTAATTAAAGTGGATGTGAAACACGAGTGAGTCGAAAGCAGTAAACGTTCATGACACCATGAACACACTGATGTAATGAAGCTGACTTTAATATCTCTCTCTGGGTTTTGTGGATTTCGGGAATGTTTTCCAGCTTGTAATCATTTTCTAATGGACAAAATATAACGCATGGACTGAAGCGGTGCTCAGTGGACATGTCCAGGTACGTCTGCTTTGACCTGTTTGCTGTTATCAGAGATCCAGGATGTCATTTGAGTTATTAGCAAATTAGTCCTGCAGTTAGTCTGGTCATAAATACACTTTATTAGAGGCAATTTATCCGAATGGTAAATTCTGGCGTTTTTAGCGATCGTTAAAGCTTTTACACAGTTATTAATTTAATGATGAAGTCTGCTGGATGTCGCGGTCTCAGTGCAGCGTCAGTCGGCTGGATTAGAGCTGCAGGTTTGGATGGAGAGATGATTGGGTCGACCTTTCAGACCCAAACAAGTGAAGTGTGATGTTGAGAGAATTATGAATGGTGTGTGTGATTAGTGTTGAGACATCAAAGGAAAGAAGGGAGATGGATGGCTGGATGAATGGATGGGTGGATGGATGAATGCCTGGAATTGTGGATAGACGGATGGATGGATGGATGGATGGATGGATGGGTGAGATGAATGAATAGTTAGATAGATGCCTGGTGGGTGGGTGGATGGATGGATGGATGAATAGTTAGATGGATGGATGGATGGATGCCTAGATGGAGGGAGGGAGGGAGGGAGGGAGGGAGGGATGGATGAGATGGATGAATAGTTGGATGGATGGATGGATGGATGGATGGATAGTTAGATAGATGCCTGGATGGATGGGTGAATGGATAGATAGATAGATAGATAGATAGATAGATAGATAGATAGATAGATAGATAGATAGATAGATAGATAGATAGATAGATAGATGGGATGGATGAGCTGGATGAATAGTTAGATGGATGGATGCCTAAATGGATGGATGGATGGGATGGATGAGCTGGATGAATAGTTAGATAGATGTCTGGTGGATGGATGGATGCATGTATGGATAGAATGATGCATGGATGGATGAATAGTTAGATGGATGGATGCCTAAATGGATGGATGGATAGATGCATGGATGGATGGATGAATAGTTAGATGGATGGATGCCTAAATGGATGGATGGATGGGATGGATGAGCTGGATGAATAGTTAGATAGATGTCTGGTGGATGGATGGATGCATGTATGGATAGAATGATGCATGGATGGATGAATAGTTAGATGGATGGATGCCTAAATGGATGGATGGATAGATGCATGGATGGATGGATGAATAGTTAGATAGATGCCTGGTGGGTGGATGGATGGATAGTTAGATGGATGGATGCCTAGACGGATGGATGGAGGGAAGGATGGATGGATGAGATGGATGAATAGTTAGATGCCTGGTGGGTGGATGGATGAATAGTTAGATGGATGGATGGATGGATAGTTAGATAGATGCCTGGGTGGATGGATGGATGGATGGATGCATGGATGGATAGATAGATGCATGGATGGATAAATAGTTAGATGGATGGATGCCTAAATGGATGCATGGATGGATGGGTAGATGCCTGGGGGGTGGATGGATGAGATGGATGAATGGTTAGATGGATGGATGGATGGATGGATGGATGGATGGATTTCATTAATGGAATATATTGTGTGAAATATTTACAGTTCTGATGGAAACATAATCACTTCATTCATTTTGTATACCAGCAGCAAATCTTTTTGTTTTAACATGTAATTGTTTCCATAGTAACAGCTCATTCACATGCTAATAATAAACATTAATAATGTGAAAAATATGGAGCTGACATGGAGTTATCTGTAAGATGTTTATAGTTCAGTGTTTAAGAAGTTCAGGAGATGAGTTACTTTTTTTATTTGAGCGAGAGAGAGAGAGAGAGAGAGAGAGAGAGATGATGATGATGATATAAGTAATGATTGAGAGATAAAGTAATGATTGTTTATAGCTGCTATAACATAAGCCAGAACCGGAACAAACTTACTAATTTTTACCTAAAAATAAATAAACAAAAATGTCTGGTTTGTGGTTCTTTTAATAAATTTAAAAAAATTCCCATTCTTAGAGAATTGTTGTGGTGTAAGAGGAAAAAAATGATCGACTTCAGTGTGGTAGCCTTGCCTCCGATTCACAATACTGTCCTGTTAGTGATTCATTTACTGTAGAAGAATGACACTGAGGTTTTTTTCTTTATTTAGTGCTTTTTTCTTTATTTGGTGTTTTATTCCTTAATTGTTTCTACTGTTTATTTGGTGTTTTTTATTTCTTTATTTTCATGATTCGATGCCTGATTTGCTTTTTTGGGTGCTTTTTATTTCTTCATCTGTTACTTTTTTCCTTTTTTTCTTTCCGTATGTTTCTTTATATCTTTATTTGGTGGTGTTCTTTATTTGGTTCTTTTTATTTCTTTATTTTGGGTGCTTTTTTTCTTTTTGGTGTTATTCTTTATTTGGTGCTATTTATTTCTTTGTGTACTTTTTTTTTTATTGCTTATTTGTTTCTTTTTTCTTTATTTGCTGCTTTTTATTTCTTTACTTGGTGATTTTTATTTCTTTATTTGGTTCTGTCTAATACACAACCATCAATCATCTCTATGATGAATCACCCCCCCCCCCAGTTTTCCTGGATGGCCTATGCCTGCCTAATGTAGAGCTATGAGCAGTCATTAAGTGAAATGCTACTGTAAGTATAAATGTTTGAGCAGATTTATCGGTTGTTATAAATGGTTAATGTATAGCTCACATAGCCCTATAAACACCATAATCAAGTAAATGTTTGTGTAGGTTTACGTCTGTTGCCAAGACATTCTGTAAATAGGTCGAATGTAGCATTTTAAGATGACATCCATGTTATAAATGTTTGGCAGTTGACATAGTGTTCATAGGGCTACATGAGACCTACATAAGCCATCTGTCATTAAGTAAAGAGTTTACAAACTATAAAAGCTCATGTAGGTTTGTCAATTGTCCTAGATGATGTAAGAACGTCTAACCTGATCTAACCTGACAACCTGATCTCAGTTAAGGTCTCTTTAAACCTTTTTTGTTAATTTAATATTTAATTCTGTATTATTTATTAAGCACTGTTTTCCTTTGCCCCATGTGAATTTCCTTCGCTGCATCAATAAGAGCCAGGTCAATAAAGTTTTGTTTATTCCTTTCTCTTCTCTCAACAGAACACGTTTGATTTTATGAATGCCTCACCACATCTCGCTGCTCGGTGTGTGAGTCCGGTCCTAACGTGAGGCGGGGTTTTTATTGAGCAGTTGATTCTTTTCTCTGAGATTTCTACATAAGCTGAGCAGTTAAAGGATTAAAGGCTTTGTGTAAAGTGGCCAGCAGTGGAAGCTTGAATGTAAACACACACAACTCAGATCAGTAGCACAGAGCCTTAACCAGGGATGTTATTCCTGGGAATACTGGGAAATGGGGGGTGGAGTGATGCTGGGGCTTGAACACCAATCTTCCGGTCAATGACTCGGAGCCTTAACCACTTGAGCTACCACCACTGTGTAGTGTTTATCTAGGTGCATTACAATAATTATTAACAGGATGCTTATAAGTAGCTTATGTAGTGTTTATAATGCATTATAACACCATTTAATAGAAAAACTATGCACTGTTTTGACATCAGGCTTGATTTTATATATATATATATAATTTTTTTTAAATCATTACCTAAATACATCCCACATCAAACCTTCTGAAAGATTTATTTATTTATTTATTTATTTATTTATTTATTTATTTATTTATTTATTTATTTAATGAGCTCAGGAATCAAACCTTACATTAATTAGATTAATCACAGATTGGTCAATAATCTGCTCTCTACAATAAAATTAATTGAAATTTAGTTACTTTAAAAAAATTCTCAATTACGCATAAAGTCAGCTGAGGTCGTATCGGTTGATATAATGGGTCATAAACACTACTTATAATGTTAGCAGTTTATATATAAGGCTTTGAAAATTGCTATACAGAAACCCTTGGTGTGTGCAATACATTATAAAGGCATAATAGCAGGTTGGGAATGTATTCATAGGTCATTATGACCTTACATAGGAAGTAATCGAAGTAATCAGGGGAAAAAAACAAAAAAAGCCCCAAAGTCACAGTGCGACTGCAGGAGAAAACATTCCTGCCTGGAGCGGAGCTCTGCCGAGGCTGTAATCTTTCACTCCGTCCATATTGTAATGTAATTATGCGTAAAAGGTCCTTGCTTTGGGTCGCTGTTATTTACTGAGCCGCGCTCCTTATTCCATTACCTTACTCGCTATTATTCTGACCGCTAGACTTAGCGCTGTGTGTGTGTGTGGGTTGCAGAAACAGCAGCAAATTAACACCGATAAATTCTGTTTTGTTGCCATAGATCTGATGGGATGAAGTTTTGTAGAGTAGCTTTAGGGAAATATTGTCTATTGGGAATGAGTGTGTGTGTGTATATAGGGGTGTGTGTGTGTTGGCTAGTGCACTGTAATATGCATGTATCCTGTTACAGGAAGCACACAGATTCTCTCTCTGCCCCCCTGTGCACCATATGCCACTTCGAACAGTAGTGTGTGTGTGTGTGTTTGTGAGTGTGTGTGGTGTCTGCTCAGTGCCTGTTGTTCTGGGCTTCTTGGACGGCGATGTGCATATTTGTCTCATGTTTGTTAGTACAAATGATCTAAGCAGGATTCTAATTGTTGCAGTGTTTTCATGACAGCTTTAGAAACAGCGTGCCAAACAAACACCACACTGCTACATGCCTGCTCCTGAAGCTAGCTTATTAGCATATATTAGCACCACTAGCAGCCACAGGGTGGGGGTTGGGGGGTAGTGGTGGGTTAGCTCATTTGACCCAGACTTGACCTTTGGCCAAATGTGATTTGTTCATCTCTATTGGCAGATTTGGTTTCTACACACACTCTCATTAAGTATCATGTTACTGTAAGAATTATGAAGTATGTCATGCATATGCATGGCCTATGTATGTTTAATGTAGCACTATAAATTCTGTGATTAATCAAAATGTTTCTAAACTAGAAATACTCATGTAGTTTTATGTCAGTTTTCCAGGATGGCCTATGCCTGCCTAATGTAGAGCTATGAGCAGTCATTAAGTGAAATGCTACTGTAACTATAAATGTTTGAGCAGATTTATTGGTTGTTATAAATGGTTAATGTATAGCTCACATAGCCCTATAAACACCGTAATCAAGTAAATGTTTGTGTAGGTTTACGTCTGTTGTCAAGACATTCTGTAAATAGGTTGAATGTAGCATTTTAAGATCCATTCATCCATACATGAGACCTACATAAGCCATCTGCCATTAAGTAAAGAGTTTACAAACTATAAAAGCTCATGTAGGTTTGTCAGTTGTCCTAGATGATCTAAGAATGTCTAATGTAGAGCTATAAACAAAATAATTTGGTCATCTATTAATGTTTAAACAGGCAAAGACAGTATGTAGGTCTTATGAAGCGCCATAAGCTGACCTTCAAATTAAAAATGTTTATACAGGTTTGTCATCAATCATGGATAGCCTATGTATGTGTAATGTAGAGCTATAAACATTTTCATTAAGTAAAATGTTATTGAACCACAAATGTTCATGAAGATTTATATCAGTTATGAACTATTGATGGTCATATACGTCAGGACATGCTCTATGTAGTGCTATGAGCTGACCTCCAAATTCTAAGCAATATGCAGGTTTATGTCGGTTATCCTGGATGACCTATGCCTAATGTAGCACTATGAACACTGTCATTTAAGTGAAATGTTTCCAAGCTATAATTGGGGTATTTTAGTTAAACTGTTCACATTAACATAGGTCATAGTGTATGTCGTTCTTCTGTAGCCGACATCCAAATAATAAATGCTTATGCAGGTTTAAAGTCACTTGTTATGTTAGTCTTGTGCAGCTACACGAATTATGCCATTAAGTAAAGTGCAGCCAGCGGGTTTAACGTTGCACTTTAACAGAATTCAAGGAAGCCTCCTGTGCTTGTGCGCAGCGGGAAGCGTTAATGCTAGCTACCTGTTTATATGACCGTGTCCTGTTTTCCATTTCAGTCTGTTCTGGGAAGCACCTCAGCAGCAGTATGTAATCAGCTGCCTAATGGCTTCATTAATGGGATTTTGCTGCATTTTCAGCAAAAGCCAATGGACTTTCGCTATAAAGCCAACTGTTTATCCTGTTAATGCGCCACTTTAAATACATTATCGTCGTCTTTTGGCCGGATGCCCCCTTTAATCCCGTATAGAGGCCGGACGCTGCTTTTATGGATCCGCCCGTAAATTAACGAGGCATTGTTTTCTATAAAGACACTAATTCCTTTGTAGGAGGAACCTGAAAGTAAATAGTGCCGTGCCGTGTTATTGCCTTAAATTTGTAAGGCGAGACCCACGGCCTTTACGAGCGTGTAAGGTGCAAGCCGTGATAATGGGACGTGAAATGGAGGTCACCTTGGTGCTGGATGCATAGAAGAGGAAAAGGAAAACGTACTGAAGCTTTTACGGGAACGAAGAGCTCGTAAAGGACACTTTAATTAGGCGGTTGCACATAAAGGCAGGATGTAAATGAAAGGGGTTTGTTTCTGAAGCGTATAACCAGGACTTGGGCTTGGGACGTTTGGGACACATTTTATTTTATTTTTTTAAACTTGGGGTTGTTCTTGACAAAAGCTTCAAGAGGGGGAATACACTATGTTGGCAAAAGTTTTGGGACACCTTTCCAAATCATTGACGTGTCGTTTTTTAGGGGTTGGGCTCGGCCTCTTGGTATGCTTCAGCAAGGTCCATAAAGACATAAAGGAAGAACTTGACTGGCCTGCACAAAGTCCTGAACTCAACCTGATAAAACACCACTGGGATGAATTAAAGTGGAGACTGTGAGCCAGGCCAAAACTGGGACGTCTGCCTTTCCATGCACATGAATGTAATATGGAGTTGTCCCGCCCTTTACAGATATAACAGCTTCAACTCTTCTGGGAAGGCTTTCCACAAGGTTTAGGAGTGTGTTTATGGGAATTTTTGACCATTCCTCTAGAAGCACATTTGTGAGGTCAGGTACTGATGTTGGACGAGAAGGTCTCGCTCTCAGTCTCCACTCTAATTCATCCCAAAGGTGTTCTATGGGGTTGAGGTCAGGACTCTGTGCAGGCCGGTCAAGTTCCTCCACACCAAACTCACTCATCCATGTCTTTATGGACCTTGCTTTGGTCACTGGTGTACAGTCATGTTGGAAGAGGAAGGGGTCATCCCCAAACTGTTCCCACAAAGAGCATAAAATTGTCCAAAATGTCTTGGTATGAAGCTGAAGCATTAAGAGTTCCTTCCACTGGAACTAAGGGGCCGAGCCCAACCCCTGAAAAACAATACCTGAATTCAGTGATTTAGAGGGGTGTCCCAAAACTTTCATCACTGTGTAATCAAGCTAGTCAGCACGGTAGCATCGTTGTCCCTTCACAGATATTTCTACAGCGAGGGCCTTAGCAAAGCTCAAACTTGCCGTGTTTCCAAAACCACTGCCTTAAAAGCAGAATTCCAGTAGAGCTCCTGATTTACTCTGAATATTTATAAAAAATCAAGTAAATGAAAATGCCTCGATTTCGATGTATTTTGGTCGTTTTTTTTCCCGCTGTTAGCAAATTTATTATCAACAGACTGACAGATCAGTAGTGAAAATGATGGTGGTTGTGGTTTATTAGTAAAGATTTTTACTATGTTTAGCTGTCGCAGGAAATCGTAGGAAGAATACGAAGCTTTGATTGTCTGTTAGCTTTTTGCTGAGGTTCTGAATCCTGCTAGTTTCCTTAATACTTAAATCAAACTCTTCTTCTTCTCGACTTCCCTTTGAATGACGTTAGCATAATTTTATAACCTATTTATCAGGAATTATTGTATTTATGCCTCGTTCTGGTTCTTGCTTGGCTGAACACTCAAACTAATGTACGGTTGAGTGTGTGTGTGTGTGTGTGTTTGTTTGTTTGTGTGAAAACAAATTGATTGATTCCCACCAGAGGCTACAACGCCATCGTCTCTGACTGACGCTTGAGTAATTGAGGCGAGTGTGTTAGTTTTAGCCACTGGGGAGGAAAAAAGAGGTGTAATGCTTTAGCTGTGTGTGTGTGTGTGTGTGTGTGCATGTGTGTGTGTGTGAGATGGTGGTGGATGAAGTGACGCATCATGTGACTGGACAAGTATGAAAAAGTGTGATGTGTGATCAGAGATTGCACTCCATTAAAAATAAAATAAAACATTAAGCTAATATTAAGCAAAGCACTTGTCACATGTTCAACAGGAAGTTGCTTGATTAGGGGAAGAACTGTTCAGTCATCACTTTTTTTTTTCTTTTTCATACATTTAGAAGTAAACTTTAATCCATTATAAGAAATTCTTAAAATTAGCATGGACGCTAGTTGACCACATTTTGTGTACTTGCTAATTCTTTGCTTCAAGATGTAATTTATTACAAATATTAAGTAATTTATTTGTAAATGAATCGCATGATCATTGACACGATTTTTTCTCTTTTTTTATGTAGTTGGTCTGAATGGGGGGGGGGATTATGTTTGGTGCTGAATGTGTAAAAATTTATAAATATTTTCTTCATTCTGGTGACTGGCTTCAAATCATATGAAGGTCCTTCAATTTTATATAATATATATTTTTTTAAATTATGCTTAAAAAAACATAAAATTTAAATATACAAGTTTATTACGTATTAAAATATCACTTTTTTTTATTTATTAAAGCAGCCACTTATACTGATTCAGTATTTTCTGCTTTTTTTAAATTTTATTAAAATTATTATTTTTTTTTTTTGGCTGGGCTCTAGAGCAGACTCTGAGGAGACTAAACTCCTGTATGTTATCATTGTGAGCAGGCATTAGGAGTCAGGGTTGGTGAATCGGGACGTGAGACCGCACGCCAGGCGTCTGTTATTTCATACGCTAATAGCCTGTGAAGGACAAGGGGTGAAGTGCAGAGTAACGGAAGAGTAAAGCGGCACATCGCTTTGTGCTGACGCGCCTCTGAGGCTTTAGCGTTAAGTTACGGGAAGCTCTGGGAAGACGGCGTGCTCAGTTCACCCGGCGTTCATCATCCATCAGCTCCTGGCCTTAAAATCGCTTCATTTCATGCAGCCGAGGAGGAAGTATGACTGTAAGAGACCCGCTGGATCACAGCAACATCAAAATCTGCTGATTTTCATTATTTTAGCATCAGCTGATTCCACAATTCGATATTTTGTACTCTTTTGTAATGGTTATTAATTAAAAATTAGTCATTTCAAGTTGTTTTAACATTTGAGTCTTAGACATAACGTCATTGTAACCCAGTTCATCACTTTCTTTGATGATGCCAGGCCTCAAGTTTTGTAGAAATTTCCAAAGGTTTTTGGTTTTTTGGCTTTTTTTGTCCAAAATGTACACATGAGCTAGTAGGCTAGTCAGAACTGAATGATTGGTCACGTTTTCGTCATGTTCCACTTCACATTAGAGGCTAATATGAAGCTCATGTGAAAGTAGACACTCGGGACTTTAAGAATTTGTTGTGTTTCAGCAGGATTTCTGTTTTTAGCCTACTATTATGTATTCATAGAAAAGTTCTAATTAAACAAAAATTTTTTTGTTTTTTTTCCACACAAATGTTTGTATCTATAAATGCTGAGATCAAATCCATTTCTGCTCTCTGAGACACTCCAAGTGTTTGTTCATCTAAAAAGCAGCTCAGATTTGATCTTCATCCAGTAAAATTCTGTGTAAGGTTTTTTCCCTCTGTTGGAGAACACATGTCTAAAACACACTGCAAGCCAACAGACTCATTTCAGATCAGACTCACAGCCTGAAAATCAGTTGTTTATTTATTCTAATAGAAAATGCCCCATAAGTCCGTTTCAGTGTACTGAATATCAGAGCAAGCATCCTGTTGAACACTTTCAAGAGCTGTTAACTTTTGATTTTTTGTGACTCTAACCTCTGCTCCGTGTTAGCTTCATGTGGTGCTTCTGGAGCTCTGTGGATCTGATGTCTGATGTTGAAGCACAGAACCAGCATCCAGTTTTGTACCTTTTGTGTTTCTTTTGCTTCTGAGAAAACGGCTGTATAAACTAAAATGGCTGGAAATGACAGGATGTTACTTTTGAGGTAAAAATACGCATTTTGGCATTTTCCTCCATGCAGGAGTCCGCGGGCGTCCTGCCCTGTCTAACGTTATTTATTCCCACTAGAGCATGAGTAGAGGTAGTATTTCTCTCTCCTACATAAACCACTGCAGATTTTTCACTGCTTGGCGCTCCCCCAGTGGCTCGGCCGCAGAGGGAAATCGCACCCTTGATTCTCCTTTATTCAGTCCAGGGCCTGTGGCAGAATCGGGCTAATACTCCGCTCTGGAGCTGAGGTCCACTGTGGCAGACAAATTACAGCATTACGATGCAGCATGGAAAACTCTGCCCATGATTCTCCGAGAACCAGGAACGTTTTTAATTGTGTGCATTTTAATGAAGTCCTTGTAAGCCATCTGAACAGGGGAGATTTCATTTTCCAGGTTTAATAAGACATCCGGCCGGCATTAAAATGTCCTAATATTTAATTTGCAGCATGGTGCAACCAAGCAAGCAGATAATACGCACCTTTCCTTACTGCTTTGAGAGACGAAATTGTTCAATTACCCGAGCTTTCATCTTTGAGGTTATTGTTTTTTATCGAGTCCGGCAAAGCCACCAGAAATGTGACCCTGTTTTATTTATTATTTATTTATTTATTTTTACTTATTTATTTTAATGGCCTGAAAAGCACTAGCACACTTCAAACACTGACCATCTGTGTCATTAGTGTCCAGTCATCAGTGCGTCAGGACTAAGGTGTTTTTTGAGGACATCTGTGGTGCAGGAGAAATGATGGTGCTTTAATTCAGGGTTAATAGACGTGCGTCCTACAGGGTTGTTGTTTATGGTTTCTCTTAACATCTAATTACAGAAGCTTTCAGGAGCTGAAATGGTGAAGGAGACCAGGTTCTGCTTATAATCAAGACAAACATATAGATTCAGCTGCAGGACTGTACTGAGGACTGGAGATGATATTATTATTATTATTATTATTATTATTATTATTATTATTATTATTATTATTATTTTAATACATCCAACTATAATACCTCAAGGCAGTGCAAAGCATAAATATGTAACATTAAATATACTTGAGAAATAGTCTTTATTTATTTGTTTATTTATTTATCTAAATCTAATTATTTTTATAATGATGATTATTTTATTTATTTAATATCTAACATTTATTTAATAATGTGGCTATATTTCTGTTTCTATTTGTTTGATATTTTAAAATAAAATATTAAATAAATAAATAAATAAATAAATAAATAAATAAATAAATAAATAAATAAAATAAGTAAGCCTTAGAACACCAATAACTTTTTGGAAGGGGGATTTTTTTTCTTTTGTTTTTAGTTTTTTAACTTTAAGTTAAAAAAGACAACCAGTTTAAGCAGACAATCATTCACAAGAGAAGTATATGCACTAGGTGCAAAATGCATTTTTAAATTAAAACTCATACTGCTGTAAGTAATTTCTCCATATCTTATGATTCTTTATTCCTTTATTTTATAAGAGAGAGCAAGAGAGAGAGAGAGAGAGAGAGAGAGAGAAAGGAAAGACACAGACTGGTGATTAAATCGGATTGAATTGGATGAAACGTTATAGCAGCAGAGAGACAGTATTCAGTTATTTTGTGTACATTTCTCAATTTCTCATCATTAAATGATGAATAGCCGTGGTGTCAGAGAGAGAAACCAGTGCAGTTTGTGTATTTTATGTAAAAAATAAAGTATTGTAGATTTTACTTTAACCTGAAGTTTGACTCCTGTGCTGAAAAGTTCTTTGCGTTTGTTTTATTTTGCTGACCCCAGCAGTGAGCAGTGTGGTGTGTTGTCTTGTGTGCTAGGACAGGACAGTCACCACCGTGGTCTGTTTAGTCAGCAGCAGCTGTGCTGAGAAGAGCTCTTATCCTCTCTCTCAGGCTTTCACCGTGATCCCTTTAACTTCACGTGGGAGTACAGAGCCGTGCGATGGTGTGAATGATTAAAGGTTGAGGTGGTGACGGGGCGCGAGCGCGGCCTCGCCATGGGCTGAATGCAACTTGTTTTTGTGTCTCGAGAGCTGCCAGCTTTCATCAGAGCACCGTGATCTACTTTACTGTACTGTTCTCTTGTTACCCGGCTGTCCACCTGTCACTTTTCCGACACACACACACACACACAGTCATCCACACAATCACCTCGACATGGCCGATCCGGATGAACGAGTTCATGATGAGGAATTTCTCCAACACGGAAGAGAGAAAGAGCATAGATTTGTTTAAAGCATCGTGTGCTCTCACCTTAACACTGGTGCTGGAATTTAAAGCACGTGCATGCGGCGTGCGCTACGACAAACTATCACGCGCATGAACGATAGTCAATTAACGTTTCTTTTAAGAGAGAATGAGTGCTGATTAAGATGAGTGTACCGCAGTACAGCTGAATTCTCTTATCAGGAGGCGATCATTAATGTTCTATAATGGCACGGATTGTTTCTATAGTAACAGCTCGGTCACATTAGCTAAGTCTATACAGTAATTTGAACACGGGTGCCAAAACTTTTGCATACAGCTCTATTTTGACGTGGAGCAAATAAAATTCTAAATATTGTATGTGTTTGGTTTTTGCATGTTTATTCCCACATCCAGCAATAAATAAATAAATCTAATTTTTATTTTATTTCTATTTTTTATTTATTTTGTTCGATTCTTTTTATGAAAGTCTGAATGTGGATCTGAACAAAAATACTTGAATTTGATTTAAGTTTATTTTTTAAATTTATGCAAGATTTATGAGGCGAGGCGTTCTGAGCGAGTCCGAGCGAGTGAATATGATTGGAGGATCCAGATCTTCTCGGTCAGCTGTGTTGATTGTGTGCTGTGGGAGAAGCTTCCTGCTTCCTGGACACGAAGCTGCAGTACAGGAACATGTTGCTGACTGAAAGTCTGCTTCAGAGGAAAACACCACAGGGGCAACAGCGGGTAGTTGATAAGGACTCCAGAGTAGACGAGTACAGCGAGCTCTGAGCCCTGAGTACACTCCGAACCTCACGCTCAACTCACACCATCATATCATTACACACTCAGAGCAGTCCAACTATTTCTCTCTCTTTCTTTCTTTCAGTTTACTCAACTTTCTTTCTTTCTTTCTTTCTTTCTTTCTTTCTTTCTTTCTTTCTTTCTTTCTTTCTTTCTTTCTTTCTTTCTTTCTTTCTTTCTTTTTCTTTCTTTCTTTCTTTCTTTCTTTCTTTCGTCCCTCAACAGCTCTGACACTGTAGTCTCCTTCCATAAATGTTTAATAGAAGAGAACACATTATGTCCACTCATGCAAGCGGAACAGCGTAATTCCCCACTCTGCTAATGGAAATAAATCCACATCATCTGTTCAATCAGAACTGGAAACGGTTCCACGTCTCTCTGAAGTGTGCTGCAGATCTATTTTAGTGTATATATGTTAAAACGGGTCGTATAATAAAGCCCCAGCTGAAGCCCGGGTCTCCAGGACGGAGCATGTGCTAAGCACTCCATGGCACGCTGATAATGAATTACAAACAGCAGAGATGATGTTCCCTCGCTAATGTCTGGCCGGACGCCCAGGGACATCCGAGTCTCAGCGGGCGGAGCAGCTCGGGGGATGGAGAACACCACGGAATATCAGCGTTCCTCATCCTTTAACACGCAAAGTAAATAAGCGGGAGGACGGAGGGGATGCTGCGGAGACAGATGGTTTTGTAAATTGCTGCATGTTGACACAGTATGAATCTATATCACGCTTCCTTTGAGGATGCGATGGAGGACGTTGGCAAGGTGATATAAATCCTTTCTCTTTTCCAATCTCTCGGTGGCGTGTCCGAGATTAAGCGCTTAATCCTGTCTAAATGCCAGTTTCATACGTCCATCAGTCCGCTCATCTGTTTATCAGCAGATAAGAAAGAGGATTAAGGTTACACTTTATCCTCAGTGCGTATGCTTTATTTAGACTCTGATCCATGTTTCTTCCTGCATTATTATTCATTTGAATTGGATAACTCCAGTCTTAAACTGAGTCCAGAACCTATAATGTGTGGGGTGAATATTTTTTGTTTGGTGCTCAGGTTATTACCGTGCCTGTCGTATTAATGAATCTGGATGAATGGTGTATTGACTGAGCAAGAGTCACTGACATGAAAACACGAACAGAAAGTCAAATAAACGTGTATTTTCATCATAAATTTGACTCATAACCTATAAATCCAATATCTATAACAGGCTATAAGGCATCATATGACACACACACACACACACACACACACACACATATATATATATATATATACAGTATATACACACACACACACACAAAGGATATTCATCTTTCGGGTGAAATTTCAGGATGCACCTAAAATGCACTATAACCTTTCCAGGTGAACTTAATTTGACCTTCTCTACACTTTTGAATGCACATGTCCAACTGTTCAGTGTTTCAATACTTTTTGCATAACCTGCTGTTCTCTAACAAGGTGCTTAACGGCAAAATTCACAACTGGTTCAATTAGAATTGGTATTTAAACAGTCCTCTTCATCATGCTGTTCACATTTTGACATCATGAGACCAAGACCACACCTAACAATTGATCAACAGTACCTCACCATTGTGAGGCTTCAAACAGGATGTTCTCAGAGGGAAGTGGCCACTGAGCTTAGAGTGTCACAGAGTGTCATCAGCAGGTTGGGACAGAGATACAGAGAGACTGGAAGAGTCACAGAAAGGCATAGAAGTGGACATCCTTTGGCCACATCCCATGTTGATGACCGCTTCATTGTGAACCTTAATTAAATGCTTGCATAAGTTTTTCATTAAAGTATTTGTTTCTTAAGAAATGTAGGTAAGCCTTTATGTCAAGGTTATATGCATCTATAATGAACTATGAACATATATAAATCGGGTAATAACGCATTTATACACATTGTTATAAGCATTAATGACAATGCATCACACACTTTAGCTAACTTTATTTTGTATTATGAATTGTTCATATGATGCATTATAAGCCCTTGTAAATCACAACACGTCACTGAGCCTCATTTTGCGTAGTGCTTTATAAAGTGATATAACACATAAGCACTACTTATAACAGTACTTACATATAAATTTGTTTGCAAACAATGCAAAGAAAATTGGTAATGCTGTTTCATGATTAATCACGATGTGTATATTATATATGCCTTATGAATGCATTATAACATGATATAAATGCCATATTTGCATTATAATAGCTTTATAACACGTTCTAATGAATTCCTAAGGCAGTTTACATTATGAAACAACATTACATTTTTTAGCACTTTAACATTAACATTATACTGTACATTGTTTTATAAAAGATCGCATTATAAGTGTTGCTTATAATGCATTATATCTTTACATAGTTCCAAACTTTGTTTTATTAACCAAAAACTTTTATTTTTTGTTTCCCCTCAGTGCTTGAGAGTGTAAGTGGGCGTGTCCTAATATTCTAATGAGTGAATTTGATGGACAGAACTCTGCCCATTGGTGGACAAGGTGAAAGTTTGCTTGTACAAACTTGTTCATAAAAGTATAGATTTACTTATTTATTTAATTTTGAAGTGGGCTGGGCAAACTAAAGCAGGCTTGTCTTCTGAGTGGTGGATTTATATATAGATTAAGTATAGAGTATATTTATTCATTTATTTATTTATTTACTTAAAAGTTAGGGATTAACAAAAGCAGGCTTCTGATCTGCTTTATAATCATTCAAGATTTACCCATTATTTTAGATATAATATTTGGATTTAATTAAGTTTAATGTAAATGAAAGTCAAAGAAAGGATACAAATGTTAAGCTCCGCCCCAAATCCCATACCATTATCTTCATATCTGATAAGAATTATGGGATTGTAATAAATTTGCTGTATGCTGTTTAGATTCTTTTTCTATTTTTATAGAGGATTTTCTGTTGATCCCGTGAGACATGGAGGTCGCGGATTTTCTGATTTTTTTTCTTTTGGCTAAATCTAACGATACCATTGGTGGGTGTTTTGGCGAGGACTTAAACAAAGTCTGTAAATTAGCTAATTGAAACTTAGGAGCGATCTCATTCCAGCTCTGCTTTAACCCAGCCCCCGTTTATTGTGTGATTTATTCGGATGAATTTAAATTTGCGCCGGAGCCGAAATCCATCCTAATTTTATCTGAAACGCCTTCGTAGCTTTGGCTTGCTGCCTAGAAAGTGCGCTCTAAAATAAATTGGAGAGAATACTTTCATTGTGTGGAGTCTTTTATGACACACGGAGCCTGTGATGTGGCTCTGTACTCTTTTATAGACTGAGTTATGTCTAAAGAAGTGTTATGTCTGGTTATTAAAGAGGACATATTTAAATATGAAGCAATATGCCGCTTAATTCCAACCTGGCGGTTTAGCAAAATTCTCTGTTGTCAGTTTCTCAGCCTTTAGGAATTGTACTGTAATCAGATCCGAGCAACAAAATCACAAGTGTATAGTAATTATCAATTATTCTAATCAGTTATGGTTTCTATAGTAACAGCTCATTCACATTCACTTAAATAGATTTATTTTTAAAATGTTAAGATATATTTAACATGTAAGGAAGGAGTCTCCAGTGTGAGCGCTCAGCGTGAACAGAGAAGTTTAAGCTTTGCGACATCTTCAGGATGTTATTGCTGTTTCATGATCAGTCACAATGATGTGTATATAATGCCTTACGAAAGCATTATAACATGATATAAAAGCCATATGTACAGTATAATACCGTCATAACATCCAATGCATTCATAAGGCATTATACACATCATTATGAAACAGCATTACATTTTTTAGCACTATAACATAAACATTATACTGTATATTGTTTAAAAAAAAGTGTTTTTTATGTGTTCTTTAATATCTTCACATATGTCCAAACTTTGTTTTATTAACCATCAAGCAACATTTCTAATGAAGATGACAATGACTGTCAAATTTTAAAGCCTTATTTAAGAAATAAGCACAAATAAGCACAAATATAATGAGCGAGTTTGACGGACAGATCTCTCTCCATTGGTGGAGCAGGTGAACATTTGTTTTGTACATTGATCAGATTATAAAAACTTGTCCATTTATTGAACTATAGTTTTATTTATTGATTTATTTATTTACTTATTTATTTATTTTAAAGTGGCCGGGACTAACAAAAGCAGACTTCTGATCGTTGGCTTTATAATCATTCATGATATAACGATTATTATATATATAAAATATGGATTAAATTTAGCTTTATGTAAAAAAAAAAATAATTGTAAGAAAGGATACAAATGCTAAACCCTTGAACAGAGCACTTTGTAATAATGTGTACAGTAACGGTTAAGCTTTGTGACATCTTCAGGAACTGTTTGTTGTTTGTTTATTTGTTTGTTGACAGCAGTAACAGGATCTCAGCCTTCATAGTTGATTATTTTCCTCTGGCAGTACAACCCATTATCATTTTAGTCATTTTCTTGGAACTGTTGATGCTGCAACATGACTGCAGTGGCTTAGTGGATAAATCCTTGCACCTCTGGGGTTGGGGGTTTGATTCCTGCCTTGTGTGGGCGGAGTTTACATGTGTCAGGGATTTTCTCCAGGTTCTCCTGTTTTCTCCCTCGGTTCAGAGAGATGTGTTGTATAGTTTTTGGCATCTCTAAATTGTGTGTGTGTGTGTGATTTGTGGCCTGAGATAGGTTGACACACTGTCCAGGATGTCCCCTTGGGATAGACTCCAGGTTCTCCGAGACCCTGTGTAGTACAAGCTCTACAGAAAATGAATAAATAGATAGATGTTTATGGATTGTGATACATGTTCTGATTTAGCTTAATAGGAAATTATTACAAGTCTGAGCCTGTAACTCTATATTGTAGCAGTATTGAAATATTGCGCTAGCATTAACCAGATGTCTCATTGTTATTATCGAGGCAGAAATCTAGCATTAAAGCACATCCATGACCTCAGAGTGAAGCAGAACAAACACTGAACGATAAAAACCGGAACTTAGTGAGGGTCTGACTTTCATGAGCATGGCCTTTAAACCTTATAAATGTCCAGGAGCATTTTCCATCATGACTGGATTTAGTGTCTCAGCTCTAGTTCTTATTTAATCCCATCCTGCCAGTTCTTAGTGGAGATTTGCTCCAGTTTGCTGTGCTGCCTCTGCTCTATGATCTTATTTGTCCTTCTATCTCTGTAAGTCATGTTACTGGCATTTTATACCACGCAGTGATGAGGTAAAAACTCTAAGGTTTCTTCTTCTTCTTCTTTTGTACTTCACAGCGAATGTCTGCACATCTCTCAGAATGAATAGCAAAGTTGTTTTTCTTTTTTTTTTCCCTCCGTTTCTCTCAATGCCTCAAAGCCACAATGTTGGTTATATAGAAAGATTGTACTTGAGCTCAAGTATGGATATTATAAGATCATATTTCATTAAAAGTGAATGAATTACACTGGAGGGAAATTCAGAAAAGCGTTCACAGTTGAACTGCATGCAGATCAGTGAATAGAAATGTGAATCAGATATATATATATATATATATATATATATATATATATATATATATATATATATATATATATATATATATACATCCATCCATCCATTTTCTATACCCGCTTATTCCTACTTAAAACTATTATAAATGAAAAATATTTGTAATTATTATAAATTTCAAAATTCTGTTCTTTGTTCTTAGAATGTTGGAAAAAATGTTTATGGAAACATAATCAACCATAAATAGAATTCATTGCTTTAATTAACCTATTACTTAAACCATGCTAAATTATTACTTTAAATGATGATTATTTAATAGCTTTCTGATTCTGGTGTTTAATTAAAAAATGTTGGGTTTTGTCATTACCTTCCAGCTCGTGAATCGCTTGATAATTAGCTGATGAGTCGAATCAGATTAAATAAACATTTCTGTTTTTGCCTCAATCCGTATCAAAACTTTTGTTTGGGAATTTGACTCATAATAGCCGAGTTTCACACAAACAATGAATCATTTGAAGACACACACACACACACACACACTCACACACACGTCTGCTGACTCGCACTTTAAAAATAAAGGAGTCATCGCTCAGCGTCTCTGTTATGGATTTATATTTAGAGACTTATGAACGCCTGAAAGGAATCCATTTCTCAAAACACACAGCAACTGAAGAGCAACCTGTTAAAGGAGTCAGAAAACAGAGGTCGACTTCCATTTTTTCTGTCTTCTTTCATTTTTCCCCGCTTTTCTTTAATTCTTTGTTTTGAAAAAATCAAATGTAAGAGTAACAATAGAGAAACAATAGTATTTAACATCACTAGTTTTTTTTGCTGTTTATTTTGGCTTCCTCGATGATGATTCATACTGGGATCCATATACTGATTTGCAAAAATGATATGGTTCTAGATTTCGGTCCTGGCTTAGATATGAAAATACATTTTTGGAGGGTTCTACACAGGGTTGCTCGGGAGGAGGATGAGAAAAGACCACTCACAAACTCTAAATCTAACCTGATTTACAAAGATTGTAATAAAGATATTAGACAATGTCTTACATTTGGATCCTTGTGTTCTTTGGTTCTATTTGTTCTGGGAACCCTTAAGGTTCTTTCTAGTTAACTATCCAAAAAACCCTGGCAAATCTCTGCAACTTTAAATGTTTCTTTGCTGGTTAACAAGTTTCAGTTTCATGGTACAGTTCTACATGGAAATTTCCTTAAGGGAAATGAAGTCCTACAAAGAAACCTCAAGGGTTCTAGCAGAGAAAGAAACCAGCTAGTAAACATTCTGCCAGATCAGAACGTTTCATGTAGAACCCTCCAGAACTAGCCGAGCAAACACTGGAAGGTTCTTTTATTAAGAGTTTAAACCTAACTATATGCAACTGCAAAGATTCCTTTCTGATGGTTATCAGTTCTGGATTTCTGCAGGGGTTCTACTTAGACCTCTTCTAGAATGTAAATCCCCTGTTATAAAGTTCTATGCTGAAACTTTTTGCAGTTCACAAACCATTTAATTTAGATTTATGTCATCCTCTTTGAGAGTACATCTTTACTACATATAGACTCATAGAACTTCGGGTTCCACTATCAGATTGTATTCCCTGTAAAACCCTTAACTGTCAAAAGAACCCTGGAAGTCTTTTAAGACCGTCATCATAAATCTTGGTCATTTTTCTTGATGATTATTCTTGTACGGAAAACTATGTGTTGTAGGGTTCTACAGAGAAACAGAGGGTTCTACAGAGTGATAAGCCAATTAAGATTACAGAGGTTAACAGAGGGTTCTCTCAGAGTGACAAACCAATTAAGATTACCAGATGGATTTTATTCTCTATGAAAGATACTTTCTGACTGTGGTCCTAGAAGGGAAATTTTCTGTTGTAGGGTTCTCCAGAGATTTAAAAAAAAAAAAATTGATGCTTCCCCGAGAGTGACAAACTAAATACTGAAGTAATCGGCAACTCTTCCCCGTGAGTATAGTACAGTTTGCTTTGGCGAATTTGTTCACTTAAAAAAACAGAAAAGGTTCCGTCTAGCACCGTGAAGGTTTCGTAGGTTTGTTCTGATACAGAATTACCTTTTTTTTTTTTGAGGCAGCTCTCTTTCACTCAACTATCTCAGGAACTATCACAGCCACATTTCCCAAAGGTCACGGTAACTCGGCAGGATGGTTGAGTCGATCGAAGAACAGAGCTGTGTCCTCGATAACAATCTTCCCACCCTTTTATCTGCACTCCCTGCGAGTCTGATCATGTGCACTTTGTTCCCGCCCTTCAAGGTCTTTCTCCCTCAAGTCCTCTTAATGTGGATTTACTTACAGAACCTATTGGCGCTCCCTAATGTGAAGTTAACACTACTGAAACCGGGTTCTCAGCAATGAGCTAATAGGTTTTAGGGAGTGATTTGTTGAGGAGAGCTAAATCTGACTCAACTCAAGCCTTTCCTGCATGGATAATGATAACGAGCTTTTGTTTGACGGGTCATGCTAACTTTGTATTGATTTGACTGATTTATGCCATTGTTTGTTGGACTCATTGAGAAGAATGAAGCCATTGAGGTAATTAAGGCAGTTTACTCGGTTTATTGTTAAAGCACCACTTTTACTGGACATTTTTGGTGACATTTAGCATTTCTGCCATTTGGCAGATGCCCATATCCAGAGCAACTTTATTTCATTTTAAACAGCTGAGTTAAAGGCCCAGCAGTAGCATCTTGGTGGACCTGGGATTCAAACTCACAACCTTCTGATCAGTAGTCCAACCCCTGTGGACACTCTAGACACTGTCATGGTTTTATGGTTTATCCCTCTGGAAGAAGCTTTAAAGGATCTGCATAGAACCGTCCAGGGTTCTCGTGGAACCTTTTATGAAAGGGAACTTCTCTATTGTAACGCTTTTGTAATTTCGAGTTGTTTTAAAATTTGCAGAACTCTTTCCCCAGGTTTCATCCCAACTTTGCCCTGTACATGTTTGTGTGTCACACAGATTCCCTGGTGTCCTTGGTCTAAATCTGTAGCTTTTTATTCAAATTAAATGAATTTTGACTAAAGATTAATCAAAATACAAAATTGGTAATATGATAATCTTATCAAAATACTGTAGATTTGTATCTAAAAACATTTCTTGTATTCATCAAGACTATCCTGTCCTCATCTCAAAACTCTTTACGAATAGAAAGGTCAGTATTTATTTTCTAGAAAGCTCACCAGAATGGGCACCATTCTGAGACTCTCGAGATTAGATCCCATGGATACCGGGACCCTGTGACACAAAACAAAAAGTCAAAACGAAGATTCACAGGGTTCCAGTGGTTTAAATTTGGTAAATGAACCAACTAAATTTGCTCAACACTATCGTGGGCAAGTGCAAACAAATTAATGTACTGTTTAATAATCCTACTATTTTGATTGATTGATGATGAAGGCCACTTGGATGCCGGCAAAAGAGGAAAGACCCTTAAGGAGACATCAAGCCAAGGTCTGAGTGGCATCTTGTCTTTCATGGTGGCATTTTTGATGCTCATGGAGTGCAATTTCGTTAAAATGCAAACCTTAGGCAGATTTTACAAAAGGTCAGCAAAACACTTTTTCATGATAAATGCTCAGAATAAGGCGCTAATGTATTATTCATTATTATTATCAAAGCCAAAAGTGTTTGGACATATTTGCTGATTCTCAAAGTTTTCAATTTTGCTTGAGTCAAGAACAGGAAGAAAGTTAACATAGAGAAGTTAAAGCACTTTTTTCAGGCAATCTTTTATTCCCATCAGAATGGATTCCAAGAGTGTACGGACTTTATTCTTCAATAATCCCACTATCCGGGTTCCTACTGGTTTCTGACCAGGATCCTTCTGGATTCTGCATCATCTCTGGGCGTTTTTCTTCAGCAATGTCACTCATTAGGGATCAAAATCTAAACATCTATACCTACAGATTTCTGTTAAGCTGCTTTTCGAGATCATCTATTGTTAAACACACTAAACAAATAAACTTGGATTGAACCGAATTACATCAACGTCTGCTATTTCACTTGACAGTATTTGGTGCCAGTGCAATTTCAAAGCTCGTTTAACAGTGTCACCTTGGAGCTAATGCAATATTAAGAAGACTTTTGCTGTTGCAAAGAGCATTCACTGGCTAATAAGCTTTTGATTAGCTATTGATAAACCAGCAAGCAAAACTAATCCTGTCTGAAGTGTCACCCCTAAACATAGACCCTGGGTATCTGGGTATCATATCATTTATGTACTTGTTCCTTTTTGGAAACTGAATAATAACACCAGTGATGAATAAATAAAAAGAAAAAAATTGATTGCTCAGAGTTGAGGAGACAGCTGGGTTTTCAACCATCAAAATAATGAGTGACAAGCTTTTCGATGCTAATCCGTACAGCGCTCACTTAATAATCAGTCTCAGTGTTATCGAGTTCATTTCAGATCATTAACAGCAATGCCTCCCGGAGCTCACGCTTGCTTTTTCTGTGTTTGCCTGTACAGAAATGTCGGGGACAGGTGCCGATATCTCCCAGGTGCACTGGAAGCAGCAGTGGCTGGAGAACGGGACACTCTTCTTCCATGTGTCCATGAGCAGTTCAGAGCAGCTGTTTCAGGCCACGCAGCCGACGGCACGGGAGCCATCGCAGGGCCTGCACGAGCATGTGCACCTGCTTCACATCTCAGTCATGGTAAGTGCTCTCAGCTGCCGTGCATCCGGGCCAAACCTAACTAATTAGCTAAAACGGTCGGCTAAACATTAGCGTCGAGTTTCAAAACATCACAAATGAATGAAAAATCACCTCAAATTGCCTCGGCTAGACACAAACATGGGTTCATACACTCTGCTAGGCTTTAAAGGTTCCTCCAATTGAACAAACCAGAATTTTTTGGACTTCTTTAGGTTCTCTCAAAGTGCTGTGGTTAGTTAGGGATTATTGGCTTGCTAAAGGGTTTTTCTTGGAACCCTTTCGGAAAGGGAAATTCTATACACAGAACCTTTTAAGGGATGAAATGGCTTCAGGGTGCTAATTAGAAGCTTATTTCCTAATAGAATATGAATGATATACAGTTGTACAGTATAATAGAGTTTGAATGTTCAACAAATGATCTTTGATGAGGTACATTTTCCCAGCACCCTAAAAGGGGCACTGTGTAGTACCCCTTTTGATAAAGAAACCCTCAAGGTCAGGGGTGTCAAATCTTATCTGCAAAGGATCGTACTAGGTGGACTCATTACAGGTTCTCCCAGAGAAATAAAGTGAAGAACACTTTAGATAGAACCTTGATGGAACCTTGTTTTCTAATAGATTATAAGTGATATAATAGCATAAGTTTGTTCCTCAAAGGTTCTTTGATGGGGTAAGGTTTCCCAGCACCCTGCAGGGGTTCTCCTTGTAACCTTATTTGAGGGGTAAACCCATTCCAAGGAAACTAGTGTGCTAGATAGAACCTTTTATGAGTCCAGCTATTAGAGAACAGCATCTATCTATCTATCTATCTATCTATCTATCTATCTATCTATCTATCTATCTATCTATTTATTTATTTATTTATTTATTTCGATTGCAGTTTGATGGTTCTATGGTTTATCCATCTGGACAAAGTGTTAAAGGGTCTACATCAGTTTAGCCCAAAATATAATATTTATATATATATATATATATATATATATATATATATATATATATATATATATATATATATATATATAGAATATATATATTCTCATGGTCTCATGGAACCTTTTTATGAAAGGGAACTTCTTTCTTTTAGTTTTTGAGTTGTTTCAGTGTTTACAGAACTCTTTCCTCAGGTTACATTCCAACTGTGTTTTATACATTTTAGTGTGTCACACTGATTCCCTGCTGTCCTTGGTCTAATCTGTAGCTTTTTATTCGAATGAAATGAATTTCGATTAAAAATTGACAACATACTTGAACATCATATGGCAGATAAAACCTTGTACAAGATCCCCTTTCTATTCAGCAGCTCAGAGATCACATATTATCACTGCTTTCTCACATTCTAAAGTCTGTCCTTCAATAACGAGACAACCTAAACCCACATGTCTCCAAATGACCACATCACCCCGGTAGACTGTTAGCCAGGTTAAGGAATTGCATCCACTTGGCGCATGCATCCGCTCCGGATATCCTCTGAGTGACAACCGGGCTGTACAAATGATGTCCAATTGGATAAGTGGCTACGGGCAAATGAGGAAGAGTCCCATCAGGTGCATGTCTGTGTGTGGGTGAGAGGCCCAAGACGTGCTCTGGCGTTTCAAATGAGCATCATTAACTGTAATACTGTCAGCTCGGTGACAGATACGAGGTTTGCTCTCTCTATTCTTCCGTCACTGACTTGTCGCTCATTCTCCTCCTCCTTCTAGTTCACGATCTGCAGCTTGATAATCGACACTCGGGAGCAGAGCTGCTGTCTCGAAGATGTGCCTGTGTGTGAAGTGCTGCTACATTTAGTGAATAAGGAGGTGTAAAAAGTAAAAAAAAATCGGAGCTTTAGCTTTTAAACAATGAAGGCGGCATCAGTAACCTCGCCCTTGGTGGTAAAACTCGGTATATAATTAACACTATATATAATGCTACATATTATCATGCATTTTAGCTTGCTAACATTAGCCCACTTGACAGAATTTAATGCTAACCATCTAGAAGACTGGATTTCTGGTCATATTCCTAAATATTAAAGGTCTTCACTTGTAGCTAGCTAAGAGGAGTCCACATGACCAGATTTAACACCAGCAGGCTAGTTAATTCTATTTGACAAGGATTTCTTTTTATAAATATACACAATCTTGCCTGCTAATACAAGCCAGTCAGCTAACCTGAGAGGAATTCTAACTGAAGTCATATTCATGATGTATGTCTAAATGTTAAAAACTTATAGCTAGCTATTTAATTCTAAATGACTGATTCTGAGAGGGTTTTAGATAATACTTAATTAATTTTACACTGCTAATACAAGCCTGGTAGCTAGGCAGGATTTGCGTGAAGATTTTTAAATCATTATTCCTAGATGTTAAATATATTTACTGCTGTTACATGGCACTTAGCTAACACGAGATAAACTGACAGAAATTTTATGTAGGCTTTTAAATCATATTCATAAATGTGGAAAGTCTTCAGCGCTAGACAGCTAGCTAACATGAGCCCACTTGACAGGATTTAACACTAGGCAGCCAATTAAGCCAAGCTGACTGGATTTATGAGAGGATTTTAGGTGATTTTCATAAATATGCATAATCTTCACTAATATGATATTAGATGGCACGTTTAATCTAGTATGTGGAAATTTTTGGAAGTTATTAGCAGAGGTCAGGGACCGTCAGATAGCTTATGATCAAGTCTCTAATATAAACTGCTCTTGTGTATTTAGGTTGTACTCGGCTTCATTTGTGCGACTCGGCACGTTAATCCGTGTACGTGAGCGCAAACATTTCCTCCGAGACAACGATGAGAACGTTTGAGTGTCATTTTTATTTATTTTTTTGCTCTGCGTTTTCTAAAGTGCCTGCTTTAGATTATTTTAATTAATAACTTTTTGTCATTTGTTTGAGGACCAAAACTCAAGCTTTAATTTGAGACTTTGGGACTTCTTTATTGCTTGTATTTGCTTGGACTTCCTTTATTGATTCCTCAGTACCGCAGGGTGATTCGCACTCAGCCACTTGTTCCCCTTGTCAGAAGCATATAAAAGGAGAATTTAAGACTCCAGGGAGGCCAGTTACCTTTAATAGATCTGCGCCTGATTGGCCCGAGCTGTAGTCTCCCAGGCAACAAGGCCTTCTGGTTTTATTCATGTGCACATTATGAATATGAAGTGTTTATTGCTCGGGTACATCTCAGGTATACTGGAGGTAGAATTTCTTCTCCACGATGCATTGATAATGTATTTGGGATTCTCAGCCTAGAGATATTGTATATTATGCGCTGGTTACCTCTCCGGGAAAAGAAGATTAATGTGCCTTTCGATCGTTTGGACGATTCTTCATAAAGATTCGAGGAACACGGATGCATGAACTGAACTTCAGCGTTTTAGAATCATATTTCAGTGGAACTTTGCCTTGCACTGCTACACCAAATACTACACTGTTATACTTTTTCCTGAAAATGTAAAAAATAATATACTGTGTGTTCAAATAATTGAAATATGCTAAAATATGCCAGGCTTTGTCTAGATATCTGGGAAAATGTTTGGGCAGCAGTGGCTCAGGCAGTTAAGGCTAGATTGTTGGTTGGCAGATCAGGGTTCAAGCCCCAGCACTGCCACTTGAGCCCTTGAGCATGGCCCCTAACCCTCATTGCTCCAGGGGTGCTGCATCATGGCTGACCTTGCGCTCTGAAGAGAATTTCACTGTGCTGTAATGTATACATGACAAATAAAGGTATCTATCTATCTTTCTGGTCATTTAAGGCTCAGGGACTCAGATTACGTCTTGTTCTTTTTCTTAATACCTAAATCATTATAATTATAGATTTTATATAAGAAATAAAACACTCCATATTGTACAGTTGAAAGAAAATAACCAACAGTGTCGTGGAGTGATGAAGGGCCGTCACCATGACCACCCAGAAGTCATCAAGTCATCATAGTTTATTTATTTTATTTATAAAGGTTTTCCAGATAAAGAACGTTTGGATTCACTTATCCATTTTATGTGGTGACACTTATTTATGATGTCACAACCCATACTCTGATGCTTACCAGAGGAAAGGCGGTGCATTTGTGGATGTAATTTGCTTATTCATCAAGTAGACAAAGAAAATAAACAAAAGTAGCTTTCATGAAAGGAGATTATGGGTGGACTAAAATTCAACAAAATTCCCATTTTTAAAGGCGATTTCAAACTTTTTTCATTCAAGTTTTTTTTTTAAAAAATAGTGCAAAACACAATCTTTTATATTGCAAACACATTTTAAATGCTGAATGAGAATGATACACTATTTAGCATGGAATAGCAAATATTTGCAGAGTACGAATAATGTTTTATGTATCCAGATTTTGCAGGAAATGTTGCAGATGATGCTTTGCATAACAAGCTTGTAGGACTGCATTACGCATCATTACATGGGGAGAACAAAACAGAGGGTGGCTCGAATTATTCCGCTTTAATTGGCACACTTGCCAGTCATGCCGCGCAAACACTAGCCTACCGGGATAATGATGGCTCCGTAGGTTACAATTTTGCCCCCACTGTTTCTTGGAGGAGCGGCCGGGCTGACGATGATGTCTGCAGGTTCAGATAATGAGTTTTAAAGCTGTGAGATGTCGTTGTTCGACATGCACATAGAGAAAATATAAAAATGATTGAAATGCGTAGCGAGACGCAGGAGCGGGTGGGATAGGAGCTCCAGCTCCCTCAGCGCCCTGGTTATTTCCAGTGGGGATTTCTAACAGTTTGAAAAGAAAATATATGGAGTTTTATGAAGAGAATGGTGATGGAGGCATGCACAAGAGTTCAAGGCTTTAAGATTGCTGCTGGTGGGAGTTGAACACGGCTGCAGGGACGAGCTCGGACTTATTTATTAGTAGCAACTTGCATGTACACTAATTAGCATATTAGCATTTCATGCATAATATCATGACTTGCCAAGTCTTAGGGGAAAAAAATCTTTTGAATGATATGAATTTCGAATAAAGATTGTTATGAACAGTTCATAACACCTCAGAATGTCATATTAGCATTATATAAATCTACAGAGTCTGAGATACTAACGTAACACAAGCAGCTCAGAACGTGTAATAACACCACCTTATGTCACTTAATGCCACATTTATGTCAACTTAAAGGATCAAAAGCAGGGATATCTGAGGGATAATTCCTGAAATTAACCTCTTCCTGCAAACTTTCTGTATATTAACATACAGAAGCATTCCTAAAGGCTCACACTGGTGTTATCTGTAATAAAGCTTGAAGTTGACATAAGTTGACACAACGCTTGCATGCCATCTTGTTGGCAAGTTCTAGAGACATGCAGAACTATCCATAATGGGACATTTAACCAGGTCTTGACTATACAGTAGTCTAGCCCAGAAAGTGTCCTAATGTCAGTTAATGTCACTTAACGTAGCTGTTATGTCATGTTAAGACAAAAGGAACAAAAGCAGTCATAATGAGAAACTCTTGGTGAAGTGATCCTTAATGAATGTTTGTTTATGTGTGTGTATGTCAGTTGCCATGTAGTTATTAAAGTGTCATAAAGGTGTTATGTCGCCTTTTGAACACCAATAGTTGTGCAAAGTACAAAACTAGAAACAGGTTGGGTTTGGATTTGTTTTGAAGAATCATTCCACTTGGGTAGCTGGTTATTAGCGTGCGAGCACCAAAGCAGCATCTGTTCTCATTAAAAAAAAGTCTTTGAAACTTTGTGAAAGATGTACGAAAGTTTATAATCTGTTAGGATTTTGAAGAGCCATGCTGTGTATCTAAGGCTTGTTTATGAGGACTGGTCTGACGCCTCCAGGCCCTCAGGCGCTTTATAGCATGAGTCTTTGCCTGTTCGTCTTTGCATAATCGTTCAGAGCAACCTGACGTTCCTTATGTGATGCTTTGTCTGTTTTTGCGACGTTGCCTCGGGGGTCTCTGCATGCGCCATTGATTCAGCGTCTCATCCTCGCTTGCTGGATATCAAACACCACTTTCAGCGGCAGCATGAGGGACTCTGAAACTTCCACCATTCAGAGCTCTGATGATCTATTTACAGCTCAACTCTAACTCCAGCTCAGTGTATGGGGAGGGGAGAGAGAGAGAGAGAGAGAGAGAGAGAGGGAGAGAGAGAGTGAGTATAGGGAGGAAAGAGAGAGAGGAAGAGACAGAGAGAGCGAGAGAGAGAGTAAAGCGCGGGAGAAAGAGTATAGGGAGGGAAGACAGAGAGAGAGTATATAGGGAGAGAAGAGAGAGAGAGGGAGAGAATAGGGAGTGAAAGAGTATAGGGAGGTAAGGGAGTGAGGGATGGAGGGAAAGGGGAGATGTATATAGAGTACAGGGAGGGAAGAAGAGAAGGAAGAGAGAGATGGATGGAGGAAGAGAGGGGAGAGAGAGTAGAAGATGGGAGAAAGAGTTTGGGAGAGAGAGAGAGTATATGGAGGGAAGACAGGGAGAGTGAGAGAGAGTAGTGAAAGGGAGGGGGTGTTAAAAAGTATAGGGAGGGAAGGGTGAGAGGAAGAGAGAGAGGGAGAGAGTATGAAAGAGTACAGGGAGAGAGAGAGAGAGAGTGAGTGAGTGGGTAGAAAGTGGGAGAGAATGAGTATAGGGAGAGAGTGAGGGATGGAGGAAAAGAGGGAGGTGAAAAAAATGGAAATCAATTCTCGGAGCAGCAGCATGCTGGGAAAGTGACCTATGTTAATTAAGCAGCAGGTTGCTGAATCGAATGTAATATTTACTGTAATGTTGATGTAGAGGGAAATTAGTAAATACAGTATTACTGGGTGAAGCAGTTGCCTGAGGAAAGGCAGTGTGTTTATCCATCAGCTATAATTAATGTGCTGCAGTTTCCGTGTGTTAATATTAAACATCGTGAAAATCACTAATGGTGCTGTATATAAACACACATACATATATATTAAGCATGTTTTAATCTGATGCTACATACATGCTTAAAAAAAAGGTCCCTAGAACCCGGGCCTTCTGTACACTCTTGAAAATAAATAAAGGTTCTTATACAGTTCTAGGAAGACTCTTTCTCAATCCATGGACAGTTTCCATTGCACAGGTTCTTCAGACTCTATAGAGTTTTTTTTAATAATAATAATAATACATTTTATATCAAATAAAATATCAAATTAAAAATAAAATACTTTAAAATTTTATATTTTGCATTGTAAAGCACCTTGAGCTTAATATTTATTTATTTATTATTTTATTTATTTATTTACTGTAAAATAACTGGTATCTAAAAATGATGCTTACTTGAAAGATGAGACCTGTTAAAGTCAGATGAGTAGCTTAGCCAATAGAACCTCTATTAAATGATTTTGCAATAAAAACTTTATATTAAATTGGTGGAAAAATGTGAAAGAGGAAAAGGGGTGCCATTACTTTATGGAGTTGTTTTTGTATGTAGATAACAATAAGATGTTTTGAAATGACGTATTTCTGGACAAAGACCATTGATTAAATTAGTGAGAAAATTAAAAACTGAAATCATGAAACACTTGAATAAGAGGGATTTTATTTTATTTTATTTTATTTTATTTTATTTTATTTTATTTTATTTTATTTTATTTTATTTTATTTTATTTTATTATTCTGTTCCTTCCTTTTCTGTAGCTTTTCAATGCAGTTCCACTATTTATTCCCCAAAAAGTAGAAAGCATATAAAAACATAATTTATCACAAAATGTAGTACTATTTCTCTATCGCTGCTGACAGTAATAAAATAATAAAAACAGTCTATTTTATTTATTACTCTGTATATTACAGTTGCTATACCAAATCAAACCGTGTTATATTTTTGCACATCTACATGAAGTTGAACAAAAAACACATCCAGCACACATCCAGTTGCAGAAGCACAGAGAATGGCGCCTCCTCCGAGAGCTCGACCCTTCAACACGTATCTTATCAGCTCTCAGATTTAGGACTCCGTGACAAACAAACAAATTCATGGTGCGAGAGAGAAATCTGCTCGAGATCTGAGTGCTGTGTTTCAGTGTAGAGACAGACTACAAGAGACTGAAGGAAATAACAGGCTTTCAGACGATGTTACTGGTGAGCATGCCGGCTTCATAGGACCATGATGATAGCGTTGCTGGGAAAATAGAGTAAAAGGTATCAGGTTCATGGACAGGACAGGGCAGGACAGGACAGGTAGTGTTCCTCACACAGGGAATCCAGCTCCCTGCCTGCAACACTGCCAGACAAATAAAACTAGCAGAATCTCCCTTTATTCACAAAGCCACTTCTTTGCATATCTTAAGTGTGTCTCTGTGGAAGACTAATCGTGAGGAGACAAAGATACTGCCAATTAGGAATTAATTAGCGCAGACCAATTCTTCTGCCCTCATATGATTCTTTTCGGAGTTTATGTCACACAGCCTGTTCCAGCATAATGGGAGCTTGACAGTATCTGTCAGCCGGAATGAACTTTCATCATGATGACAGACTGAGGGACAATAAAATGGGGATTTTTGTGTTTAGAAAGAAAAAAATAAATGCCACTTTTCCTCGGTTGCTTCTTCCTTTTGTTCTCTCCATGTCTGATGGTTCATGAAAATGTCATTTTATATAAAAAGAAACCTGAAAAATAAAATCCCTTCAAAAATGACATTCAAATGAGTTCATGACAACTGACATAAGCCTACATGAAACTATTATAAAGGCTTATTCCATTAGGCATATGCTGATGTACAGCTGGCATTCAACAATCATGGCATTGTTACGATGCATATCTCATGTTAATCAGAAAAAACTTCATATGGCTGCTTATAAGATTTATATCTATATTTATATATTTATAAGTCACTTAGGGCTACATAACACCTACTAAGCCTGCCCAAACATTTATATTCCATCAGGAGTAAGCTGACATACAGAACTTGTTACAATGCATTATTTTTAACCCACTGATAAGATGTTTCATATTCCTGCTTATAAAATGTTATAAGACCGAACACTTGTGGTTATAGGACTACATTACACCTAAATAAGCCTTTCCTGACAACAAACAAGCCTACAAAACATTTATAAAGCCTTTATCCAACAGGCATAAGCTGACAGAGACTTTGTTATAATGTATTTTCTGTCACATGAACTTGAGAGCACTGCTTATAAGACTTGTATGAACACCTATATCCATGCTTTGACAGTAATAACACCCAGCTTGTATAATTGTTTAGTACTGACATCATGTTACTGTTATGTAACTCTCCATTTGCATTTGTCATACTACAAAGTCAGCCATCATGACCTCTAAAGGTTATAAAGCCTGCAAAAGTGTCATAACGTGCCCTTATGTCAACAACCCTTGATTTGGGTGTTATAAATACAGCTTTGGACGGCTGTAATGGGAACATGAGAGATATAGGTTGAGGTGTTGGTTGTTTATCTTTACCTCTGTTGTCGTTTAGGTGTTATGTAGTCTCTATGAACACTTAGTCTTATCGTTTTACATAATTGGGTTATTTTGCTCATGAAAGACACAATCTTCTCTAGATCTTGCTGCAAAAATGAATATTTTTTTAAAGACTTTACTAAGTAGACATACAAATGTATGTTATAATGCTACATGACACCTACAAAGTTACATGATGCCAACATCCACTTGGAGTACATAAACATTTATAAAGGATTATTTCTGTCAGCTGTGGTAATGGCTGCTATGGTCAAACATCAAGTGATGTTGACGTAAGAAATGTTATTGTGAGGTGACATTATGGCAAGTCAGAGCCACATGATGATAAAATGACGTCAGACTTCTAAACTAAATAAAAGCGCAATAAAATAAAAGTTTGTTTAGATTTATGTCTGTGCTCATGAAGAGTCTGTGCAGACCCTATGAGCACTCGTAAAGATGTACCTACAACTTTAATCCAGGCTGATTTTAGAAACATGATCTGTCAGGCACTGAGCAAAAATATCCCTCAGGAGGAAGACAGATCCTCAGGAAGATGAATTAATTACATAACAGGATGAAAGCAGTACATGGCTTTAATAGTCTGATTGTTTGAAATCACTTGGGATATTTTTATTTTATTTTATTTTTTTGCACATCATTGTCGCAGCCTGACCGCACCGATCATCACCAGAGAAAAATAAGAAACCTTCACTAGTCCATGACTCCCTTCCAGCTCGTTCTTCACACACCTCTGAACGGCTCGGAGTCACTCAGCCATGTTCCTGCTCCATCTCCATCACTGGTCCGATTCTCCGTTTCAAAAAATAACCCAGAATCACATCATATAACGACTGCTTTGTAAAAAAAAAAAAAAAAAGGCTGCTGCTTCATCTAAAAGAGTCATTTGGCATTTCTCATTACACCCATAGCACCAACTGCACTCGCTCATCTGTGAGTGTATGTGTGAGTGCGAGTGTGAAGGACAATAGAGCTTTCAGTATAAATCTTTCACAAAATAGTTTTAGAAATATTAATAATATTCACATGTAGAAAAGGAAATTTCTAGACTGGATTCTTTGTAATAATTTCAAACGGTTTTGCTGCTTTTTAAAAAATTAATTAATAAATTAAAATAAGTTTTTAAAAAACATAATGTAAAAAATCTAAAATATTAATTAATTAGTTAAATAATGAATTTAATAAGTAATTAAAATTAAAATAGATTATTTCTATTAGGTTTTTTAAAAATGAATTCATCCTTTCATTTTAAAGTATTATTATTATTATTATTATTAAGTTTTTAAAGGTATTAAATAATAAATAAACAATATAAATAAATAAATATACAATTAAATAAATAAATAAATAAATAAATAATATTAAATGAAAATAATTAAAAAAACATTTTTTCTTTTGCATTGTAAAGCACTTTAAGCTTAATATTTATTTATTTATTTATTTACTGTAAAATAACAACTCTATCTAAAAATGAGGCTTACTCAAAAGATGACACCTTCTAAATTTAGTGATGACCGGACAGAATTTGTCAAAAAAAAAACTTCTGGCATTTAAATATTAGAGTAATGATCATAAACATACTTTAAAATTAGGCCCAAATTTGGTGGCACTTGACCATAACTTGGTCAGATTGTTTTACCAAAAAGGGTTCATGGGTTACCAGACACCCAGACCAGAAGAAGAAAAAGAAGAAGACTTTATTATTGCCACATGTACATTACAGCTCAGCGGAATTCTATTTTTCGGATATCCCGGCTTTGGAGGTTGGGGTCAGAAAGCAGGGACAGATATGGTACAGTTCCCCTGGAGCATGGAGGTTTTAGGGGTCTTACTCAAGGGTCCAGCAGTGGCAGCTTGGTGGTGCTGGGGCTTTAAGAAAAAGAAGATGAAGAAGAATGGTAGAATAACAGTAGGGTGTTTAGTGCTTGGCCCCCTATAATAATAATAATAATAATAATAATAATAATAATAATAATAATATAATAAGCCTGAGAAGTAGTGACCAGGGTAACCAGTGTGTGTTATTCATGAATTATTCCTCCCAGTCTCATTGGTTAATAATTGCTAACCCAAGTGGATACAGAAGATGAATAAAACAAAACAAAAAAAAAACAATGAAAAAAAATACCCATTTTCCATCACCAGACTGTTGGATCCACCTGCTGTGTGGTCACTGAGGAAGTGTTCGCTGTCTAATTGAGTTATCGCTGGTGGTGTTTACATTCTGCCCGTGCTCAATCACACGGCTTGGCTCGGTGTTGACACAAACGAGAGGTGGGTGATTGAAGGAGCGTGCCTTTGCCAAAGAACAGAGAATCAAACTGGATTGTGTGGCTGTTGGAAGAGGTTTCCACGAGGCCTCATACTATAAAGTTTATCACAGAGACAACGAGCTCGACGTGATATAATATTTACCGTGCTGGAGGCTGAAGAGCCGAGCCGGACGCCGCCGCTGGGTTTCTGAGTGCGAGATTGATCGACACCATGTGCTGAATTATGTCTCGGGTCATTTCAATTTGAAGTGGACTTTAAAATAAATCAGACTTTAAAGCGAGGATGAGGCTTGAGCAATATGTGTTTGTGTCATGTGACATGGGGATATTAACACTGTAAACTCTGGGCTGTTAATTAAGACTTTGGAGCAAAACCAGAATTTTCATTGTGGAAAATATGACTAAATTCTTTGTAATAATTACAAACTGCTTTCCAACTTTAATATTAATATTTTTTTTAGATTATTGTTGTTTATAATTGTTTTTTAATATATAAAAAAAATCCTAAAATAGAAGACATTTTGTAATAAAATTTATTTAAATGAAATTAAATAATAAATAAAATAATGTTAAAAGGTTTCTTTTGCACTGTAGCATTTTGAGCTGAATTTATTTATTTATTTATTTATTTATTTATTTATTTATTTATGCATTTACTGAGTGACTACATTCTATATGTTGAGTTTTTGGCCTGTTTCATGTTTTAAACCAAAAGAAGGTGATCTTCACCAGCAAGATCAGAATATAATTGATGGAATTATCTTGAATCTATGGTCCAGTTCTCTAAAGGATCATCTGCAGGATGTAGTTGAGGAACTTATCGAGCAGCAGTGAGGTAGCTGTGAAAATGATTTAGAACTATTTTAACCAAAATACCAAACATAAATATACAAATATTTGATCTAAGATACTTAGTAGAGGTTTTTTCAGCACTAAACGTCTCTCATGTTTAATTAAGTCCCCGATGTGTCCAGTGTGGAAGTTCTAGAAGTGTTCAGGGGTCAGAAACTGTGTAATGCTTTAAAGGAGCAGAACTTGCGC